>NC_088921.1:60960000-61002500 GCF_038396675.1 Hydra vulgaris | reverse complement strand
AATAAATTATGAATTTTGTCCAGTAAAAGTGAATTCTGACCCATTGTGCGCCTTAATTATTAACTTAGATGTGTTTCAAAAAAGATGGCGAATATTAGCATTTTTGGTTTATTTTTTTGACACTTCAACATCAAATTAGAGAACATTCCTTTGGTTTTCAGGTTTATGTTTTTATACGATTCTTAATCAGGATAAAATTCTCTATCATAATCAAAAATAAAAATAGGGGGGTTGAGATGTAAATTACCGCTTAAAAAATGCAATGAAAAATTTTTAAAAAACCACCATTTTCATATAAAGTATGCAATGTAAAGTATAGTACACAAGAACAAAAAAAACAACAACAACAACAAAACAGATATAGCCTAGCTAAATCAAGGAGAGCGACCATACTGTAAAACAATGTAAAAAGACGTTTAAAACAACTTGTGTGTAATGCTAACTCTTATAAATTTTTTATAATTTTTCTTAAATTACACATATTTTCATAGCATAAAAATTTTTAACGTCTTAACTTTTAAATACACTAATACTTTTATTAAAGTTTTTAAAGAACTATGTGCAATATTAAATTTTATTTTAATTTAGGACCGATACCAAAATATTAGTACATTTGCGTCGACAAACTCCAACTTATTTTCGACGTTTAAAAAAAAATAAAAATAAACGTTAAAATAACGTTAAAATTTTCAACGTTTGTTTTTAACGTTGAACTTACGTTGAAACAACGTTGATTTCTTAGTTATTTTTCAACCATATATCAACCACGCTCAACATTGGAATTTTGCTATTTGCTTGCTGAGGCATAAATAACATACACATCGTCTTTTAAAATGTTTATAATAAAAATGTTTAAAATATTTAAACATTTTTATTATAAACATTTTAAAAGACGATTGACGAATTTTGACTATAAAAATTTTAAGACGAATTTTTATTATAAATATTAAAAGAAAGACTTGGTGCGTATAGAGGCAGCAGATCTTTTTGAAAACTTTTTTTTTTTTTAATCTTATTTATTTAAAAACTTTTAATGAAAACAATGCCAATAAAACTGCTCTTGATTGGAAAATACACGCTACCATTATACTCACGTCCACTTTAAACCACATTACCATACGCGTCCCATCGTCAAACTAGACGTAAACCATTCACGGAAGCCCTGATCTCAGTAGAATGTTTTATTTATCACCTCACTGTGTTGTTTTTTTCAAAAGTTTGTGATAACTACTATCAAATGATTTAGTTAATTCAAGAATAAATTTAACATTATCAAAAGCGTTACTCTCGAGTCCTTAATGCAAGGGGGAAGAAGGGGGAAGTTTAATAATTTTTTGAAAATTTTTTCCACCCACACTAAGCTTATTAAGACCAATACCGCAACCCATTAATTATTTTTACTTGTTATCGACAAAAAATAAAACTTATAATAGCATATTAAACCCTGTTAAAAAATTATGATAAAACAGCAGTTGAATCAGTGAATGTTAAAAGGACGAACGTTTAAACTATGTAAGCTTTTAGGAAACTAAAAAAAACTGCATTTTCCCGCGTAGTAAATTTCTGTTAATGTTTTAATACCTTTTTTTTGAAGAGGATAATGCTTTTCACCTTCAAAAAAAAATAATTGAACCATTAACAAAAATTTACGACGGGGGAAAATGCAGTTTATTTTAGTTTCCCGAAAGTTTATCAAAACCGAATCGGTGAATGTTAAAAGGCTTCCGCCCTTTCAGCCTTTTTACCGATTCAGTTAGAAAACGCGCATTTGACCGCAAGCCGCGCTAGAATTAATTAGTTTTACGCGTGTCTTGTAAAAAATAATAGTTAGGAATTAAAAATTAAAATTTTTTATAAAAAATACTTATATTGTAACATGACCTCAGATCGGAAGTTTTCACGAACTAACCGATAGATTAGAAGAAAAAGAAAGTTTAGACCGATAGTTTAGAAGAAAAAGAAGCTTTAGGCAAATTAAAAGTAAACAAGTTTAACTTTTAAAAACTAAAAGTTATAAAAAAGAGTATGAGTTATTGGTTGCTGAAAACACGGTCGTTTACAAGTGCTATGTTTAGGTACGTGAGAAAATACGAAAAACTTTTGAACTTTTAAAATGGCTACGATTCTTATTTACAAAGAATATTTTATATGGCAACCGTCCATTTGTTATTTGATTTCTGAAAACTTAATTTTGTAGCTTTATTTTTAATGTAAATTATTACAAAATATTGTAATAAGTGTAATAAAAAAATGTAGATTATTAGAAAATATTATTACAAAAATTTCTCAAAAATATAAATAAAAAAAAGGTAAAAAATATCTTAGCGTACTTAAACTTTATTTTCAATTAATAACTTTTTAGTGTAACTCATAGATTTGTTTATTTATTTGAATTTATTTTCTAAAAATATGACAGTAGGAATTCAATAATTCTTTTTTAAACTTCAGATAAATATGTTCTATATTTATGTTATTTTTCTAGTCATTATCATAACTTTTTTTCAATATAAAAATTGTTTTCACTATTTATTTCTTTTTTTAAGTAATATTTCGGCTCATATAGTGAGAGCCATTATCAAACTAATAAAACAGTTATAAAAAATGTTTCAAAAATTATAATGAGCGTAACCAAATGATGTCATAGCAACGTTAGATATTCAACATTTTTTAATTTTACAAAAAAAGGTTTCAATCAATCAATAATTTATTTCTGAATTAACCCATTACCTGCCAAATTTTTTAAAACATTTATTTTGTAAACTATAATTGTTTTTTTAACTGGAAAAGTATTTATCCAACTTAAATTAATTTAAAAAAAAAACATTGTTTTTTTTTATTAATTTAACTTGTATAAATACTTTTCCAAATTTCTCAAACAAATGTTGAATGTATTTAATTATAAACAACTGAAAATTTATGTATTTGAAATACAGTATTGATTTTATGCATAACTTACCTCAGTGTTTTCACTTTTTTGACTTCTAAATTCAAAACAACAGGCAAAAATAGCACTTTTTTGACACACATCACTTAAATGAAGTGTTATAAGAGCTAATATGTTGCCAACTACAAAAAAATGGCATCCACTACCATTATATTTATTTGAATTAGATATTATGTTAATAATATCTAATTCAAATAAATATAATGCTAATTTTCAAAATATATAATAAAAATAATAAACTTTATAACATAAAAATAACGGCGTTAATAATAACTTTATAACATAAAAATAACGGTGTTAATAATACTACTACTAATAATTACAATAATAACAATAATAATAACAATAATAATAATAACAATATTAATATTAGTAGTAATAGTTAAAAGTAGTTAATAATAGTAATGTAAATATTTATAAAAATAACAATAAGCAATAGTAATGACAACAAAATATATAATAGAAATAAAAAATAAAATAAAAACTAGTTTTAAAGGTTGGGAATGAATTGAGAGCTTTTAGTTCATAAGGAAGGTCGTTCCAAGTTTTAATGCTTTGATATTTTATAGATTTATGCCCGTATTTATGAGAGCAGTGTTTAGAGACAGACAGGCTTAAATTACTATTGGAACGAAGGTGATAACGAGTGTTGGCACTTTTGAAAAAGAAATCGATGAAAGTTAAAGATAGGTTATTGTGTTGGTGGTTCCAGACAAATTGGGAGTTTGAAAATTGAGTATAGTCACCACATAGTTTTAATACTTTAGAAGTTAGGTAGAGCACATTAGAATTAAATTTAATATTCTGAAAATAATTAATATTTAAAGCCTTTTTTTTGGAGGTGGGATAATCTAATAAGAGGTTGTTGATGAGACTGCCCCCATACTTGGCATGCATATATAAGATGTGAGCCGAAAATAGTATGGTATATTTTCAAAAGTGTCTCAAGATTAACATAATGGCGAACTTTGGCCAACATACCATTAGATCTACTTAGTTTTATTAAATAATTTTACATAATTTTTTCATCACCAAATTGCAATTGTCACGATTTAAAACGTTTTCTTTAGATTTTGAACATTGTACATGTTGTATTTTAATGGCCTCACGAATTTTTCTTGTGTAGTTGTTTGAAATAGCAGAAAGCGTTTTAGGGTTCTCCCAGTTTATTTTATCTTTACAATGTTATGAATGTTCTACTATTCCAGATGTTTTCCAATTGGATTTTGTAACATTATTTTAATGTTCCTTAATTCGTGTGGAAATCTTTTTTCTTGTTTTACCAATATAACATGCACCACATGTGCAATTATGTTGGTACACTCCTGGATGACTATTCGTAGGCAGTTTAGACTTGTTTCGGCAAAGTATATTGATCAAGGGATTACCAAAACGTCATGTCAAAAGCATATCTACAACATATCAAATCTAATGCTATTCAACAGACTTTAAATATCAATATTGCACCAAAAACTATATAAATATATATATATATATATATATATATATATATATATATATATATATATATATATATATATATATATATATATCAGCGGCGGTTTAAAGCACAGGCAAAGCAGGCATTTGCCGGTGGCCTCGCATTTTTTTTTCTTAGTACAAGTAATATAAAAAAATTTTCTCAGTACAATAAATATAAACAACGAAACTCATTTATTAAAATTCAATATAATGTATGCGTACAGTATTTTTATAAACAGTATTTTTATAAAATATTCAACTTTACATATACATCTATTATTATGTATGTAGCAATTTTTTTTGCGTTATACATAATGCCTGGCAACCTTATGAAAGAGTATGCGGTTTCTAGTCTCATATACATTGACAATGACTGTGACAAATATATCTTTGCCCATATACACCTACACGTCTCAAAGGCTTTTTCTGTTTTTCCATCCTCCTAACTGAATGACTTTTTGTTTGTTTGTTTATTTATTTTATATAATATTGTCTTTACATTTTTACTGTTGCACAAGACATAATCTGAGCAGTGATGGGATGTTATGCTGGTTCCGGGTATTTGTTGTAGCGGTTTCTCTTTGAGCCATAGATCAGTGTTTATTCCATGTATAGGTGTTTTATTCATTGTGGATTCGATGAAGTATGGCTACATTTGCTAACAGTTATTGACAATAGTCCCTTAAGCGGGGCTGCCCCCTCCCTGGGAATATCCTTGGTGAGTTGGTGAAGTCTAAAGTTGGAGACTCTCTTTGCATTGCTGTTAAAGCCATCTTGGATTCTTTGATTTACGACTGGCACTTCCCTTATTATTGTTGTGGCTTTTATATTCACTCCTTACGCTGGCTTTTGATTAGATTCGACGTTACAGAACTTACAACAAAGACTGATTTTTCTTTTACTAATTTATCACATTTACATACTATTTTTATTATTTTACAATAATGTTTTTATGAGGACGCTTGTTCCTTCCTTCTGACTTTGAGTCTTTATGCATTTTATGAGTTAAGTTCTTTATTTACATTTTAATATACAAAATCCTGGTAAGTTTTTGGTTTTATATTGAAAAGATTTGTGGTTTCTGTAGTGCTATATTTGTTTGACGTCGCTATGCCATTTTTGTTTTTGTGAGCACTTTAATGTCTTCATTAACGATCTTTTTATTTTTCCTGACAACAACTTTGTTTTTAGTTTCTCGTTTGTTATAGTTTGTTATATTGCTATAGCTATAGTATGATTGTTGTTGGTATAAAAAATGTTGTGTTATGATTGTGTGCGAGTTACAATTTTTTGGTATAATGTAAGTAATGAATGACGTAAAAAACCAAATTAAAAACTCATAAAAATTTTCAAATTAAAACTCATAAAAAACTATTTACGTTCCACTATGGGTCAAGACCGCTTATCTGCATTAGCTTTAATTTCCATTGAAAATAAAATAATTCGGTCCTTGGACTGTTCTGATTTAATTGATGAGTTTGCGTCTTTAAAAGTCAGAAAGGTTAAGTTTTAAGTCAATGTAATCGATCCTCCTAAAATCTGCGAAAAAAATAAATGGTATCGCATTTTGAATAGTCTTATTAGTGCATCTTCATCCAAAATTAAAAAAATACTTAATGTACATTTAAAACCTATGTGCGTTTTTTGCTTCGTTACATTCTAATAAATATCCAAAACACAATAGAACACAAGAATTAAAAACTCAACTAATATAATAGAAAACTTGCTTATGGCCTCGCATATGGTAAATTCGCCACTGATATACATATATATATATATATATATATATATATATATATATATATATATATATATATATATATATATATATATATATATATATATATATATATATATATATATATATATATATATATATATATATATATATATATATATATATATATATATATATATATATATATACTATATATATATATATATATATATATATATATATATATATATATATATATATATATATATATATATATATATATATATATATATATATATATATATATATATATATATATATATATATTTATTTATATAAAAAGAATAAAAACAACTTTTGATGGAACTCTGAGTTTCATGTCTTTCGGCAATCATCAGCCATCGTATATTTCGTCACTTACCGTTTAAAAATTACAAATTAAAATAACGGTGGAACGAGTTCTGACGTTACAAAAACAAAACAAAACAGAAACAACAAGACGTCAAAGGCTTTTAGTCCCCGTTGTCGAATAAGGATAGTAAAAATTTCTTTGAATGCCGACACTTTGATACTATTTCATATCTTTTATTTAGTAAGTTTTCTCTTTTATATGGCAATATATAATTTTAGATAAAATGACTTTACTAATTCTTCCTACCTCGTTTTTCGAAGAATTCAAAAGGCGAACTAAAGGGTTGTTAATAAGACTATCCTTATGGTCTTTTTTAAAGATTTTCTTTAAAATCTTTAAAGTGAAAAAACAGCCAGACGATCCTACGATATATACGATACCTATCTATACAATATCTTAGGTTATCTAAAATTATATAAAATTGTTCACGAATTAAAAAATAAACTACAGTTGAATCAAAGGCAATTTGTTATAGATTGGTTTAAAAAAAATCAAAAATAAACACCTTTGCAAATTTCTAATTTTTGATATAAATGATTTTTACCCATCTATTAGTGAAAACACTCTTACCAATGCAATCAATTTCGCCGAACAACATGTTATTATAAATGGCGACGATAAAAAATTAATATATTATGCAAGAAAATCTTTAATTTTTAAAAACGATGAAGCTTGGATAAAGAAAAGAGGTGGATTATTTGATGTCGCAATGGGAGCATTTGATGGAGCTGAAGTGTGCGAACTAGTTGGTATTTTTATATTGTTTCAGCTCTCTCAACATTACGATAAAAATAATTTTGGCTTGTATCGTGACGACGGACTTGCTATTTTTGAAAACAGAAACGACCAACAAATGGAAAAAATCAAGAAGCATTTTACACATATTTTTAAAAGTAACAAACTACTTATGTCCATTCAATGTAACATTAAAATTGTCAATTACCTTGATGTAACATTGAACCTGATTGACAGTTCTTATCAACCATATTGTAAACCAAATAACCAACTTTTGTATGTTCATTCTGACGCAAACCAACCACCGCAAACCATCACAAACGTAAAATTATATGGTACAACCTCCCGTTTAGCAAAAATGTTGAAACTAAAATTGGAAACCGCTTCTTAACTTTAATTGACCAACACTTTCCAGTAGGACACAAGCTTCATAAAATTTTTAATCGAAACTATATTAAAGTTAGCTATAGTTGCATGCCTAATGTCAAGTCTTTAATAAATGCACATAACAATTAAATTTTACAAAGTGATAAAAATAAAACATCAAAAAAATACAACTTCATAGACAAAAAAATTTGTCCGTTAAATAACCAATGCCTTTCTAACAATGTCGTATACCAAGCCACTGTAAATTCTGGAGATCCTCAATTCAAAGATAAAGTTTATTTTGGTATAAGTGAAACCACATTTAAATTAAAATATGCCAACCATCTTAAATCTTTAAATGTACCCAGATATAAAAATGACACTGAACCTACAATCAAGCATCTTAAAATTGCAACCTTTGTCTCCGCGAGAAATTTTATATATTGTCATATAAAGGAGAAAACTTACTAAAATAAAAGATATGAAATAGTATCAAAGTGCCGGCATTCAAAAAAAATTTTACTATCCTTATTCGACACCGGGGACTAAAAGCCTTTGACGTCCTGTTATTTTTGTTTTGTTTTGATTTTGTAACGTCCACCGTAATTTTAATTTGTAATTTTTAAACGGTTTTTAAGTGACGAAATATACAATGGCTGATGATTGCCGAAAGGCATGAAACTCAGAGTTCTATCAAAAGTTGTTTTTATTCATTTTATATAAATAAATAAATATTGCTCTATTATTATTTAATAATATTGAGCACTTTTATACGCACAAGAGTATTTGATTTATTATTATTATACCATAATAGTACATCATCTATTTTGTACAATACACAAAATAGATAATGTATTATGTATATATATATTATATATATATATATATATATATTATATATATATATATATATAATATATATATATATATATATGTATAATATATATATATGTATAATATATATATATGTATAATATATATATATATGTATAATATATATATATACATAATACATTATCTATTTTGTGTATTGTACAAAATAGATGATGTACTATTATGGTATAATAATAATAATACAAATACTCTTGTGCGTTTAAAAGTGCTCAATATTATTAAATATATATATATATATATATATATATATATATATATATATATATATATATATATATATATATATATATATATATATATATATACATACATACATACTCTGTATATATATATATATATATATATATATATATATATATATATATATATATATATATATATATATATATATATATATATATATATGTATATATATATATATATATTTGTATATATATATATATTTTAGTTATAAGTTTTCCGTTTAAAATAATTACAACTCTCGTATTGGTAAAATATACACATGGCGGGGGCAAGAAGAAAACAAAATAGTCTTATCGCCAAACTCCCAACAATATATACATATATATATATATATATATATATATAATATATATATATATATATATATATATATATATATATATATATATATATATATATATATATATATGTATATTAGGGTGGGTCATTATGACGTAAATGTTAAGTTGGGGCTGTGAAACATTACTAAAATGTTGCATTACAGTCTACTTATGAAAAAAACTCCTTTTGAAATAAAATTGAAGCGTGTCTTGGATCCGCAACTTTGGGAATTAAAATTACTGTATAATCGTATAATGTAAATACACGTGGTTTAATGCTATATTCCATTACTCGACATCTTGTTACATTAAATTTAAAAATGCAAGTAGTTGTTAGAGAAATAGTCAGAGTGTATTAGGCAACACATAACAGCAATTTGTTTCAGTTATTTGCTATTTGTTATGGCTCAAGAAGTCAGATTTAGAGTCAATTTTCGGTAATTCTGCTCGAGATTTACGACACTGCAAAATCATTCCATGTCGTGATTTGTGCCCGAAAACTTTCATAGTTGTTGCTGAGATGTCTTTAATAGTACGTTCAACTGCCTGAGAATGGCATGGAATACCACTCAAGACATCAACGTGGAACTGGAAATGTTCAAGATCATCATTAGAAACAGTTGATAAAAGCGGTGGTGGTGTTGCAATAGCAACAGACCAGTCAATCATTTTTATGAATGATGAAGCTTCCGGATCAAGCTTGATGCTTGATTTATCAAAGACACGTATCTTGCTACTTTGTGATGTAGCTCGTGCGTCAATTATTTTGTCACACGAAAACTGACGAATTGATACATTTTCATCTGTAACTCCTCCAATAAGAATGTTCTCAGGATGAGCAAAATAGCAGTTGTTTTGCAACACTGGTTCAAGAATTTTCCACTCTTCTTTCCCTAGTTCATAGCACTGCTTCATAAGATAAAAGATGTTTCTTGCTCCGTCAAGGCAGGAAGAATGTTGCTTTATGTTGAACCACGATGGCGCATAAACATTTACGATGAATCTTGTAATTCTTTGCAATGGTTTTGAAGGATTTTCCTTAGACATATACAAACGTAAAATACGATTGGCCTTTGTTAGCCACCTTGCATAGTTCAGATTTCCTGGCATAGCAGTCTGGAGGAACAATATTTGATCACAAGCAGTGTATCCCTGCTGAACAGCTAAGCAAGCTTTTAGAAGGTATATCTGATCAGAGCTTAAATCTTTCTTGACATCAACACTTACATCCTCAACTTTACCAGGTATATGTTTAAAGTTCACAATATCTAAATCTTTGGGATCATAATCAAGTGCAATGTCTATTTTACCTGTTGAAGTAGCTGGACCTGTTGAACATCCACCATCCACAACAGAGAAATATTTTCTAAAAGGTAGTTCATTTACATGTAACAAGCAGACCAACCATTGCAATGTTCTTCCAAGACCTTCTTCTAATTTTCTGATTACTCCATTATGTTGACCTGTGTTATTCACAGAACCATCGCAAACAACTGCTGCTAAAGTGTCTGATGATTTGATGTTGTTGATGCTCAATTATATCTCTTGTGCAATATCAACAGCTTTACTACTTTGTGGCGTGACATGATTGACATATTTGTTTTGCGGAAATGACACTATCACATAATGTTCTTCTTTGAAATTTCGTTGGACACCACTTGTTTTAACGGAAGTAATATCTTGCTTTCCATCAAATCCAATGCAAAGTATTTTTTGGACTTCAGCAGCATGCTTCTTAACTTCTTTTTTCCTCCACATATTTCTCTGACGACGAAGTTTTGCTGGATCAATAGCATTCTCTGGTGTTATAAGATCTAAATCTTTTAGTACAGCATTTGCTATTAGGCAAGCATCCCTGTAACTAATTTTACACCTATCCATGGCCTTACACAACTCAGGATATTGTTTAGTGTTGTAAACCTTCATCTCTTCATCACTTGACATCTCATTATCACTTGACATCACTTCATAACTTGACATCACTTTACCATCAGACATCTCAATTGGCAAAAATTCTTCATCTGGCTTTGACTATTCATTATCACTGCAATATGTTTCATTTGGATCAAATTCTTTATCAAACTTCATTTTCTTATCTGTAATCGGTAAATTGCATGTTTTACTTCCTCTTTTTTCTCTCTTCTGCAGCTTAATTGTTTCTTCTTTGTCTACTTTTCCTATTACCATCTTCCGTACCGTTTTTTGATCTATCCAGAACTCCCATTCAAGTGTTGGAATTTTTTTTGGCAGTGGACATGAACAAGCTGACCTTTCTCGAACACCTTTATTAAAACACTTACACAGACAAATATCGAATAGTTGGTCTAACATCTGTAAACTTGATTTAAATGTTGCAGAGGACTTCTTGCGATCAGAGTATTTACCAAGCTCATGTACTTTGTTAATTAGTCTCTTTATGCGAATAACTAAGCTGCTGACTGCATTGGTAGGAATACTTGCTTTGTTGTAAAGTGCTTTAATTTCATTAGCTATGACTGTTGCTCTTTCAGTAACACTTGCGCAATTGTTATTTTTTAATAAATAGTCATATGCTTTAAAAACATCAGCAGAAGTTGGCAGTTGATTTGTTTGAAATGGTCTAGGTTGTCCAAGTATACCATGTTCAGTTTCACTTCTTGTTTTAACAGTAGCCATTTTTATTTTCAATTTTAACTAATTAAACTAAAACAAAAAAACAAACAACGTAATTTAAATGTAATATATACAAGTATATATCTTATAATGAAGTACAGGATTATGTTATCGGAAGTCAACAAACAACACTAACAGCTTTTTGTCTTATATTTCGTAGGGAGCTCTAAACTTTTGCAAAGTTCTGTATACTATTAATAAAATATTATTAACATGAATCATCAAAAAACCTAAATCTTAATGCTTTTATCCTGCAATTATACAACTGTTGTAAAATAGCATCATTTTGACCTAATATAGTAAAATTCAAGTTAAAGTTGGCAAAACTAAATCAAATTTTTATTACATTTCTTTTACATATCATTAATAGAGACAACAAAATGCAACTTTATTTTCATGTTTCATAAAAAAAAAAAATTTGACCCACCCTAATGTATATATATATACATATATATATATATATATATACATATATATATATATATATATATATATATATATATATATATATATATATATATATATATATATATATATATATATATATATATATATATGTATATATATATGTATATATATGTATATATATTTATATATATATATATATATATATCTATATATATATATATATTTATATATATATATATATATATATATATATATATACATATATATATATATATATATATATATATATATATATATATATATATATATATATATATATATATATATATATATATATATATATGTATATATATATGTATATATATGTATATATATTTATATATATATATATATATATATATTTATATATATATATATTTATATATATATATATATATATATATACATATATATATATATATATATATATATATATATATATATATATATATATATATATATATATATATATATATATATATATACATATTAATCTAAAGTTTAAAATTGAATTATAGAAAATTGATTTCAAATAAGTAAACAAATCTATGATTTACACTAAAAAGGTATTAAATAAAAATAAAAATTAAGCGCGCTAAGATTTTTGTTACCTATTTATTTATATTTTTGTCAAATTTTTGTATTATTATATTGATTTACGTTAAAAATAAGGCTACATCATTGGCTTTTCAGAAATTAATTAACAAATAAACTGTTGCCGTATAAAATACTCTCTGTAGCTAAGAACCGTGGCCATTTTAAAAGTTCAAAAGTTTTCCTTATTTTCTTAGGCATGCATACCTAAACAGCGCTTTTCACTCGAATTTAAACGACCGTGAAAACTCTCAAAAAGTAAACTTTAGTGAAAAAAGAAACGCGTTAACAAATTCCCACGCAACGGTTACCTTGCAAGAGCTGTGAGAGAGTTTTATTTGGACCTTGAATACGTTAAAGACATATTCCCGCCTTAACAAAAGTACTAAAACTTGGGGAAAAGTGTTTAACTTGTAACTTCTCCCCCAACCAGATCAAAGTATTGTCAAGCAGGAGGTGGACAAAAATTACCTATCAAGTTACCTAGACAAGTTTTATTTGAGTGGTTTGTTTACCCGGAAAATGTTAGCTGCACAATGCAAACTTTTTTATAAACAGTAGCTTGCCAAACAACTAGATGAGGTGCCAGAGCATGAGAAAATTATTTTCTCCAAACATTGGATGAATACCTGGATGAATGAGCATGGTGTCAGTATGCGCCATTCTCACAAAAACTTTCAAATAATGCATGTAGGCCGCGAAAAAAGAATACCAAAAATACATCAAAAGAGATGAGTTATTTGACTGTAAAGGAGAAAAATTAGTTATAAATCAATACGACAAAGAGCATCAGACGAAGAAAATAATGCAAATGTGGAAACAGGTGCTATTAAATGGAACTATATAACAGTCAGGAAAGCTTTTGAGGATCTGTTTAAATAAAAATATTATAATTTAAATATCATTGTTTATAATGGTATTAAAACCTGTTTTAAAAGTCGTTCATTTTCTTTTGAGAAATTCTTTTAGTACGTTACCGAATTAAACCCTCTTGGTTTATTAGAACTAGAAGAGGTACCTTTTTTATAAAAAGAAAAAAAATGAACCCGTCTATTAATTTTGAACAAAGTCCTCCCCACCCCCCGCCCCACTATCAATACAACCACCCGTTTATTAGATTTGAGAAAAAATCCCCCCATTTATTAGATATGGACTAAAATTCTCACCCCCTTTGCATTAAGCCCTTGTAAAAAGGCTCGAGATATCAATTTGTTCTACTTTTTTAAATATGGTGTGTTCAGCTAAATGGATTCTTTAAAAAAAAAAGGGTTTCGCATTATAATCTATTATAAAATACTACAACAAAAATTTTCGAGAAATATAGAAAATACTGATTCAGATCTATAATTATTTATAGGTATCTTTTCGATCAATATTTTATGTAAATTACGCATAAAATTGCCAAATTAAGGGAAAATTTAGGACGGTGTTAATTGAATTCCTAATGCGCAAACAAGCCAGAGAAAATGTACGCTGAAGTATAAGAATGTGTTAATATGGGAAGAGGAAAAGACACTGGCGCACGGTTAGAAGATTTAAAAGTTTTTATAGTTTTTTCAATATTTCAAAATTTTTCTTATTCAAAGTAAGCGTAACTATATACAACTGTTAATTATAAACTAAATACAGAATGAGATCTTTACCTTTTGAGAACTGAGAGAAATTTGTGATAATATTTAAGAACAATATTCTTGAATAAGTTAAGAAGCCAATATCATCATCAAATATGATTCGAGTCATAAACTAATAAAGTAAAAAAAAAATACATTTTTTGGTTCTTAAATTAAAAAAAAAGATTTCATAATGGTTGATTTAAAAAAAATAGTAGCTATAATTATAGTTATTCAAAAAATTTGAAGAATTTTTACAAAACATTACATCATCCGTGTTTGACTACTAATCGTTTTCGTTTATTTTCAATTGTTTCATTATCTCTTATTTTCCTTTTCTTTTTACCTTTTGGAAAAACGAATTCATTTATTTTGGGTAAATTGCGTACCTTTTTTGGCAGTATTCGTTTTTGACCCATCCATCTTATTCCATGAACTTTAAATTCGTGAAGAATTAGATCTCGTTTAATGTTAAATAAACGATCACATATAAAACATGCAGGAGGACCTTTCACGTTTTCAACTACACACAAAGCATTTTCGTTGCTTTTCGCAACATTTTCAACATTTTTCTGTTCATGTATCTGAGCATTCTTAAAAACAGAACGTCGTCCTTTGCATTCATACCAATGCTTTATCATCGCTCCTTTATAACTGAATTTCTTTTTGCACTTAGTGCAATTAGATGCCGAAACGGCTAATTTCGGTATGCCGTTAGGCCAATACTCTAAATGGTTTTTTTCCATTATTTGATGACGAGTTAACATATGAGTTACTAAAGCTTTTCTACGAGCAAAAGTACGCTCACATTTTGGACAATCTAAGGATATCTTGGTATCAAGGGCTGCATGAGGTAACTTATTTTTAAACAATGTTGGGGTTAAATCGCTTACAGTGCTGATGGATGGCGTCGATTGATTTTCAACGGAGTCAATTGATTTGTGGGTTTTTCTAAAATGCACTAAAAAACCTCTATAATTGCTAAATAATTTCTTGCATTTAAGACATTTATGTTGTTGAGGAATAAGGTCTGAACATTGATTTTTAGTCGAAGTTATTTTTGCAGAATCCATAAGTTGAAAATGGCAATTATTTGTTTCGGAGTTCACGGAAATATTTTTTTCAGAGAGTTCTTGGGCCATTCGATCAGACTCAAAAACAACGCTGCTGTGTTTGGTTTCTTCAACAGACAGTAAATCTATACACTTTTTCCCCTTGTGAAAAAGTTTAGCTAGTTTAATTTTTTCAATATTATTGACTTTTTTCATACCATGAACACGAGTATGATGAAATTGAAGACCAATAGAGGTTTTGGTGACTTTATTACAAATTGAGCAAATAAACTTGTTTTTGTTAAGATTTGTTTTTGGAACCACTCGCTCTAAATTTTCTTGGTAATGAGTTTTTAATAAATCATTCGGAGTCACCTTTGTATCAAACTTAGAAGCACCTTTGAAAATGACCTTGAGAGTAGATGGTATACTGGAAGAATTAGTAGATAAATTTAATGTCGCATCTGTTGTAGCAATTGAAAGATCAGTAAGTTCCTTCTTTTCATGACAGTTTAAATCAGATGTTTGCATCACTAAATCACATTGGTCACGCTTATATTCATCGCTTTCTGGTTTATATTTATCACTTATCGGCTTCTTATGAAATATTAAGTTGTGACTGTTTAAATCAATCATTCTAATGAATTTCTCACCACAGTCATCGCATGATATTTTTGTATGCAAACGCTCAGTGTGATCCTTTAAGAGCATCCACGTTTTGAAAACCTTAAAACATTTGATGCAACGGTAACCATTAAACCTTTTATGATGGATTTTTAAATGTTGTTTTTTTAGCGCATCTGAAATAAAAAACTCTGCACAAACGTCACAAGTAGAAGATGCTACACCTTGCATTTTCTTAACACATCTAAACTTGTGTTTTACCAGAAATTTATTTGATTTAAAAATTAACATACAACCTTTGCAGATATGTCCACCCTTATACTTTGATAACAGCTTTTTAGTTTTAACTAAATTGTTCATAGAAGAGGGATTTTCATTATTAGGAATATCAGTTTTGTCTGTTAAATTAGGACTCATTTCATTTTCTAATGTATCAGAAATAACATGTTCAACACCAATATGCTCTATTAGTAATTGATTAGAGTCAAAAGAAAGCTTGCAAAAACGACATTCATAAACAACCTTTACTGACTTATGGCGAACGTAATGTTTACTAAGAGCATCTGCTGTTTGAAAATTTTTGTTACAGTATCTGCATTTGAATTCTAATGTAATTTCTTCATGCATAGAGATGTGGTCTAATACAAAACTGTGATGCTCAAAAGGAGTACTACAAATACCACATCGAAACGGCATACGTACTTTATGTGTTTTGATTCTGTGTTGATTTAATTTCTTTAATGAAATAAAAACTTCTTCACAATCTTGACAAATCATTTGAGGATCAGTTTTTCCACATGCATTATTGTGAACCAAAAGTTCAGTTGCATTGTTAGACACGTGATCACATTTATCACAAAAAAAAGAATGTTTTTGAATGTTGTGCTCTTGAAGCATTACTTTAGAAATAAAATCATCGCCACAAATTAAACATTCAAACAAATCTTCAGTTGAAATAAAGTCTGGAAAAGTAGTTGTTTCAACATTAAAGTCACATTCAGATATTTGTCCCATTTTCAATTCAGTTTGAACACATGCTACTTGCAGCTGCTTCGAAAAAAACAGATTTTCAATAGGATCTGTTTGAATTGAAACTTCTTTTGTGCTCTTTAAAGGAATTAATAATAATCCTTCAAGACAACTTAATGATGAAACAATTGAGTTAATGTCATTGGCAGAATTCATTAAAATCATTCCATTATTTGGTAATTTAAATAAAGAATCATTAGCATGATTATAATTGTTTAACGCACCTGCAATTTTACAAGAATTATCACTGAAGTAAATATTAGGAAGACCCTCTGATGAACAAGATGCTTCTGATGAAACAAGGTTAGATACTTGTGTAGCAAAACTTGATGACTGACTAATATTATTTTGCACAGTTGAAGTAAAGCTACCAATTGTCAAAGTACTGTGTGATTCTAAAGCATTTTGGATTGTTGATGAAGAACTATGACTCATTACTGGAAAGTTTAATGTGCTATGAGACTGAGGTAAAACTATTGGGTTGCAAGTTTTATTTGCTAAATCATTGCATCTTAAATGTTTGTGGTTGAGACAATCAGTGTTAAGACAACAAAAATGGTGATGCCCCTTTGCTTCTAAATACTGACAAAAGTTTTGGATAGTATTATCCTGTGATAAAGTATGGTCTTGGGAAGAAATTATTTGATCTGGGGTAACAGGAAAATAACTAGATATTGAATTTGAGATCAATCTTTTACCAATATTTTGAGGAACAAACATATCTTCTATTGGTTGATAAGTTGTTCTTGCCAAAGAAACTGGTCTTGGAGTACATTCAAAATTTTTTTGTGAATAATCGTGTTTAAAAGTTTCAGAATTCCGTACAGACATATCAAATTTATTAATTGAACGTGGATTAGTTACTTCGATATTTGGTGACCAATTATTTTGTAAACTATTATAGTCATCATCATAAGAATTTTCAAGAACTTTTACATTTTTATAATGAGAGGTTTTTAACAAAGAATTGTTTTCGATTTGATAAGAAGTACAACTAGAAGTTGGTTCTGGTTTAATATGACTACGTATGTGAGCCACTAAACGATCTAATCCAGTTTCGCTGAAGTTACATAAAGAGCATTGCATAGTTTTGACATTAACCTCTTTAATATTCATACCTATAATATACAAAAATAAATTGATAAATATTACTTTTTAACAAAATAATAGTTCTAGTTTATTGAAATAGATTATTTCTAATGGATAATCAAAGTAAATATAGTAAAAAAATAAAAGTAAAATATATATGAAGGGCTTATTGTGCAACAATGACAAGCCACACTTTTTTCAAAAATGAGTTATTATCATTTTTATAATCATAAATAGTATACACAGTTATTTTTTTGTTTTTTTTTGTCTAATATATAATATCCATTAGTATTTTTATGATGTATAAATTTGAGAAAATAATAGGTAAGCACTGATTTTATAGATTTAAATAAAACTTTAAAGTCATTTTTCTCAAATATTTGTTTTTGTGGCTTGTCGTTTTTCACAATAAGCCACAAAAACAAATTTACTCTGTTCCCTACAATTCATATAAAGAATTCTAGGGAACAGAGTAAATAGTTACTCTGAAAAATAGATATACCATAGAAAGTGCGAAATATCAAAATGATAAACTTGTTCTTATTTAATATATATTTTAATATCACCTAAAACAGAGGAAAATTATAAGTATTAAGTAAACATTGGCAGCTCTGATTTTTAAGTTATTTTGAAAAATTAAACAATTTGTAACTTGCGTAGTTTTAAAAAAAATACTCTTTGTCTATTACCTTGTTCCGAAACACATGGATTGTAATATACTTACATTGTTAGAAAAATGTTGACGTAAAAATTCTTAGCACTGTAGTAATAGCTGTTGACATATAATATGCTACTTTCTATTGATAGTAATAATTATAATAAAATTTTAATATAATTTCGCTTAGAGACCAAACATGATAAACTTAAAAAATAAAAATTATTAGATAATATTAGGGATTTGTTGAACCAACATGATAAACTTAAAAAAAAAAATTTGATAGTTTTGATAAAAAAAGAATTTGTTAAATGTTCAAGGGGATCCCATTTTATATTTAAAAACTTTTTATTACAGTGTGATTTTGATATATAAAGAACATATTTAGGTTGTATGTATAGTCATTTTAAATATTTGTTTTTTGTGATACACTAACACATATGTGTATATATATATAAATATATATATATATATATATATATATATATATATATATATATATATATATATATATATATATAAATATATATAAGTATATATAAAAAGTGACCATATTAAGCAGGCCTTCCCAGAAGAGGCGTGCGGTCGGTCGCTTTGAGTGACCACGCATATATATATATTTTTTGAGAGTTTGGCCACGGTTTTTTAGCATATATTAATGACGCATTTTTAAAAAGGCGCTGAAAAAACCTAACTAAATTGTCGTATTATTTTTATTCATAACTTATTCCTATTATTAATATAAAAATATGAACATAAAAATGAAATATATATATATATATTTATACTTATTTAAAAAAATTTTTTTTTTCTTATTACAATTTTTTTTTTTTAATGTCTAGTAAACATAAAAAAAAAATTTATTTATTTATATTTATTTTTTATTTATTTATATTATAATTATTTATAATATATATTTTTAGGTGTTGATTTTTTCAGCAACGATATTTGAGTCGAAAAAATAAACAGAAAATGTGACCGAAAACTTTTTTAATCTATTTTGAAAAATATGCTCTGCCGACGTGGGATGCGAACCTGGGTCTCCGCGGCACTATGTAATGCCTTAATCGAATGAACTAAACGTTCATATCCTTATCCAGAACCTTGTAGATAATAATTCTTCTAGAACTTAGAAGTTATTTTTTGTAGAAAGACATACTTATGCGAAAAAATTTAAAATTAGAAAAAAAAAAAATGTAAAATAAAAAAAAAAAAATTTTGTTATAAGAAAAAAAAATTCAAAAAAAAAATATATATTATTTTTATGTTATAATTTCCTTATTAATGAAAAGAATAAATTATTAAAAAAATTACAAAATAATACAACGAATTTAATTTGATTTTTTCAGCGCCTTTTTAAAAATGCGTTATTTATAATATATGCTAAAAAAGCGTGGCCGAGTTATCCAAAAAAAAAAAAATATCCGTGTTCACTCAAGGCGTGCGACCGCACGCCTCTCCTGGGAAGGCCTGTTAAGTGACCAATCAAATGGAGTAATATGTAATTATTGCAAAAAGAGCTCAAACTAAATTATTTAAAAAAATAGAGAGAGAGAGAAGACCTATTTAAATCAATTATATATTATATATGATATACTTAGCAATATATCAGTTTAAAGCCATCTACATCCGCAGCATCAAATAAACCTAACCAATCGGAAGAGGATAAGGAGCAAGATTGTTGAAGCTTTACTAGTGATTCTTCTTATCAACAGCAAACATCCATTTAAATATTTGTTACTACAACAACAAGTAATCAGAAAAATAAACTGGGTTTGCAAGTTGCAAGGTTTTTCTATACAACAAATATTCCATTCAATCTAGCAGAAAATCTTGAATATACCAAGCTGCTTAAAAACTCATACCTGGTTACAAGCCACTAAATCGAAAACGGGTATCTTTAGAACTTCTAGTAAAGTTAGATAAAGAAGTAATCAATTAGAAATCATCCATAAATTATGTAATGCAAACTTTAACAATAAACAAAACATAAAAAGATTAAAAGTTTTTCCTCGCAGTCTTAATTTAAATAATTATATATATATATATACATATATATAATTTTATATATATATATATATATATATATATATATATATATATATATATATATATATATATATATATATATATATATATATATATATATATATGACATATTTATATACATATATTAGGTAATAACCGAAGCTTGAAATTCTGGAAATCGGTACCGCCAGATTTTGTTAAAAACCGATTAATCCATTTCAGCAACAAAATGGCAGACTGATCTAAATATCTAACAAAATACCAAAAGACCAAATAACAAAAAGAACATGTTTTTTACAAAATAAAACAGAAAAACTCAAAAAGTATTTATAGAAAAACATCAATCTGCATATATGCAGAGTGGTGTTTTTAAACACCACTCTGAGCATGACGTCAAATATCAAATGTATTTATGTACATATATATATATATATATATATATATATATATATATATATATATATATATATATATATATATATATATATATATATATATATATACATACATATATATACATATATATATATATATATATATATATATATATATATATATATATATATATATATTTATTTATTTGTGTGTGTTATCGCGCGAGAGTTGGGGCAATGCGATTTATGCAGAATATTTTTTACCTTCCTAACCTCTGCTCTTAACACAGCACAGCTCGCTGTGATTAAGCTGCACAATAAATTTTCAAATTTATTGTGCAGCTTAATCACAGCGATACATAACAAAAGTGAGGATTTTTCTTTGTATTTATTTTATATTAGTTAATACTTTATATATTCATACATATATATATATATATATATATATATATATATATATATATATATATATATATATATATATATATATATATATATATATATATATATATATATATATATATTATTATTATTATTATTTTAAATTGTGCATATATATATATATTAATATTTTATATTGTGTATATATATATATATTAATATTTTATATTATATATATTAATATTATATATTATATAATTATTATATATATATTATATATATATATATATACACACATATATAAATATATATAAATATATATATATATATATATATATATATATATATATATATATATATATATATATATATATGTGCACTCTACTGCCCAAATCCCTAAATAAATTAGTTAATAAAATATATATATATATATAAAATATATAAAACTATATATACATATATATATATATATATACACAAAAAAGTATTGTGAAAAAAACTATTGCTACAAATTTTATAAAAAAATATTCCTTTTAAAATGTCATTAAAAAAAAAAAAAATTCAATTTTGCACAATGTTGCTTTTTTGTATATAAGTAATAACTTTTATTTAAAATTGTTGTTATTACTGAAATCACCCACCCAGGTTGGTATTTTAATAACAAACCCAGGTTGATATTTTAAGGAGGAAAAAAAGTTCAGTGATATACAGGAGGGAGTGAGTGATTAGGGTTTAATTAGTGATATAAAGGAGGGAGTGAGTAATTAAATTTTTTTATTTGAAAAACTTTTCAAATAAAAAAAAAAAAGTCATCATTTTTAAACTCTAAGTGTCTGAAAGATATTAAGACATATACAAGTAGTACAAACATATACAAGTATATATACATATATTTATACATATATAAATATAGATACAGTATGTCAAAAAAATTACCCCCTTAAGATTTTTTCATAAAAAGGAATTTTTTTATGCTTGAAATAAAACTTTTTAACCTGACTTTTTTTTTTAATATTGAATTTGTATTAAATAACATTTTCATAACAAGAAAATAATATTTGTATCCTTAAAAAAAAACTATTTATTGAATCAAAAAAATTGGTCAAACCCCTGAATATTGTTTTGTTAAGATAAAGTTAATAATCAATTAATCCGTCTTTTGCCTAAATGACTGCACAACACCTTTTAGGCATTGAATCTATTACGCTTTTTACCTTTGTGGATGAAATTTTTTTCCACTTCTCAATGAGAAATGTATTTAATTGAGACAAACTAGATAGTTTTTGTTCAGCAACTTTAATTTTAAAAAGATTCCATAAATTTTCATTTGGATCAAGGTCTGGCAACTAAAGAACCCAATCTAACATTGTAATACTGTTTTTTTGAAACACTAAGTAGTTAACTTGGATGCATGTTTTGAGTCTCCATCCTGTTGAAATATGAAATTGAGAGATAAGCCTGTTTTTGTGGTGCCTAATCTCAGCTTTCATTTTACTAAATCATTTTATTAAATCAGCTCTTTTGTCATTATTTTGTAAATAAACTTGAATTTTAAAAACACCACTCCAGGCAAAGGAACAATCATTTGTTCTATAATAAAAAATAAAAAAACAAGTTAGAAGTGTATAGAATATTGCAACATTTCAATGCCTAATGGTACCTCCTCTATTTGTAACTGATGATCTCATATATTTAGGATTTAGGCATTCATCATTTTTTCTTTATTTGCATACAATATCATTAGAAACAAACAAACATATTTTTGATTCATCTTACCATAAAACTTGTCCCTATTGATTGATAGTCAATTGTGAATGTTCCTTAGCCCAAGCCAATCTTTTCTTTTGATTCTTTTTACATAACAAAAGCATTTTTAAGGCAACTCTACCTACAAACCTTAACTTTTTAAGTGATTGTGAACAGTTAATGATATATAAGGTTATACCCTGATAACCTGTAAATTGTTTTCTAACTTTGGTGCAAATAGTCATTTATCAACTTAGTTAAATTTTCCTGACAATTTCTCTATTAATGCATGTGGTAGTCTTAGCTGGATATAAAAATTTTTTGATAGTGCAAATTTTTTTTAAATATTTATTAATGATATTTTCTCACTATTAATCTTAACATTTCAATAGTTTTCTATATTCTTTTCTATCCTTATAGTGTCCCAGGGTTAAGTTTTTTATTGATTCCTAAATTTCTTGTCTTTTTGCCATTATTTTATAATCGAAAATAAATAATTTTTTTTAATAATAAGTTTTTTTTTGATAACAATAAGCAAAAATCAATAAGTTATACTTATTGATTTTTTGCTCAAAATTAGTTTGAATACCTTCAATCAAATTTGTTTGTTTACGATTTTTTTCTGCAATTTTACTCATACAACTCATGCAACAGAAAAGATAAAATTAGGCAGTGATTTTCTGATTCAATGGGTAATTTTTTTTTTATACTTATAAAAATATGAATTTGTTGTTATAAAAATGTAATTTAATACATATTTTAGTGTAAAAAAAAATACAAAACAGTAAAGAATTTAAATTTAAGCATAAAAAAATTGCCTTCTATTGTAAAATCATTAGGGGGTAATAGACTTTATTAACAAACTGTATATGTATATGCACACACACACACACACACACACACACACACACACACACACACACACACACACACACATATTGCCAAATAACCTGTTAAGCACAATTGAAATAAATATTCGAATAAAACATTTTAAAAGTGTTGTTAATTTTATTCAAATACATATATATATATATATATATATATATATATATATATATATATATATATATATATATATATATATATATATATATATATATATGACATTGTAAAAATAAATATAAAAGAAATTAAACTCTTTATAAATAATTAAAAAAATAAACGGATATCATTGGCAACATCTTCTAGACACTGTTAAACATTACAAACCATTTCTAGCAAAAAAAAGTCAAATAACTAATATTAAAAATATCATTATACTCCAATGGGTTCCTACGTTAAGTTTTATTCTTAAAGGTGAGTTTTGCAAAGTTGACATAAAAGCAGTTTTTTTGTTTTAGAAGATCTTTTTATGCCAAAATAAGTCAAAGCTTACATGAGTCACTTTTCATGTAGGCGAGACTATAAAAAAAAACTTTAACAATAGCTGATCATCAAAAAATGAAAAAAAAACATGGATTTATATTATATACACATTATATCTTTAGCATAATAAAAAATAACTTTATACAATTTAATGTATTCAATAATTCATTGATTTGTTTTGATTTCATATTTATTCTTATATCATTAATTAAAATTAAATCTTTATTTAAATATTTTTTCTTAGATATCATAAATTAAATCTTGAAAACTTTATAAAGTTTATGAAATTCAAAAAAATTACTTTTTATTAACAAAATAACAAGTCAGTTTCTAATAAATTCGATCATTAATATGAAGTTTTGATATAGCCATAAAAACAAACAAGTAAAAAATATATATTAGTTAAATTTTATTAGTCACAAGGTTTACTAAATTCATCTTAAAATGCAACAAACTCAAAGATCTTTTATGTCCTCTGATCTTTTATGTAGGTTGGCGGTAGGGGTGCATAAAGACTTTGAATGGGACTAAATTGCCATTTTGGTTACAAGATAAATTGATAGCCTTTTAAAATCTTTTGAGGATGATGCAGCAACAAAATTGCAATAAATAAAGTTCCACTCGTTAATCACTCTTAGTGAGTTGAATTTTTGAAAGAAAAATAAACAGAAATGATTTCTATTTAACTTAATTATTTGGCACTATTTATAAGTGTTTAATATACTTAACTTTATTATTGCTTTGTTTGTTTGTTATTTACATATTTAATAGGGTATATCATACATGTTTGTTTTAGTTTTGAAGCAGTCACTTTTCCAATGTATTTATGAAACTTGGGTTGAAATGTATAGTTTTTTTGGTGAAAAAGCAACTCTTGCTACCAGGAAAAAGTTTTCCTTTTCTAATGATACTATGTTTTTTCCCTAATTGTTGATTATTTGTTACAAATGTGCATAATAACTATTTAAAATATTGTTTAAAAATGTTTTAGTATAATAAAATATTTTTTTATTTTTAAAAATATTATTTTGTGTATAAGTGCTGCTTAATATTCCATTTCTAATAGTATGTGAATGTTTGCAGTGATGTCTTGATCTGCAAAGTGAAAAAATACTAGTTAAAACTAAATACTATGAAAAAATCCATGTAATCATCAATACAAGAAATTATCAACCAAGATAATCATCAATGGAAGAAATTTTTTTTAATGCTGCATAAAATTGCAGTGATGGTTTATTTTTAACTCTGAGTTTAAAGAGCCTATAATTTGTGGCACATTAGCTATAGACCTAAGACTCAGTAGAGGCTGGTCTACATTCTCTAAGATAGCTCTACACAAAGCTCAAAAAGCCAACAAAGAACGCTAGGAACCTAAACTTGATAAACTTTTAGAGATTTTTTTTTTTTTACAAATGCAGAGTTATTTACTGCAGTGAGAATGATTCTCCTTGCAAGAATCTTGTGATGACCGTGCTTATTGCCTTTGCACAAATGACTTAATTTTAAGAATTCCACAAAAAAAGTTTATTTAGATAAAAATCCTGTGAGAAAAACAAAGCAGTGTTTTATCTATGCAAGAACTTGGTCTGGGTAAAGAATGTGTGCAAGTCAATCAATCAGGACTTAAAAGGAAGCTAAGTTAAAGTCAACTGTCATTTTGTCAGATTTGACACTGAAAATATCAATGTAATATAGTAGAAAAAATTAATGGTCTAAACTCTTCAGATAAAAGATGGTGTGGAGTAGTTAGTAAACTATTTTTCAAAGTTTGATAATCTTGAAAGAATTCCTCCCTTGAGCCTCTAAATAATATCAGTGAGGATTTAGTTAAGTAAATGAGCACTGATAGTTTAGTCACATTTTTTTTTACATCTTCACTTGTAACAAGGATGCAAGCAACCACTATTAGAGTTGAAAGTTACTGGAAGAGAAAAGATGAAGTTTATAACAATTAACAGATGACTTAAAAGACTGAAAATTATAAGAATCAGGAAAACAAAGATGAAGGGAGCAAACTCCAAAGAACAGATGTTCGAGGAAAAAACCTAGAGGAATAAGAATTTTTGGAGCACTTTGGAACAGTCACAGTAAAAAGATGAGACTTGATTGAATGACAAGTAACACAAGAATGAATTTTAGTAGATAGAATATTTACAATTTTAGTAATTTTAATATTTAGAATTTTAGTAGACACAAGAGATACAAGCTCTTTAGAGCAGCATCCATTATAGTATTTATAGAAAAGAGAAAAAGAAGCAATATTAGGATGATCTGACAATAGTTAAAGGTTGGCTGCAAGTGCAGGTCAAACTATGTGTTACATATATTTATTTAGAGACAAAGAATAGAATCTAGAATAAAAAAGTGGCAATGATAATGAGATGCAACATTAAAAGATGCTAACTTTGCAATGGATTTAAACTAGGAATAACAAATGCTGCTTTCTAGCAGGCTGGAAAACAAGACTCTTATGAGCACTTGTTAAATAATTTTGAAAGTATAGGTGATGGCTCTGGAAAACACTTCTGCAAGACTATAACAGGTATGTTGTCCAGACCACAGACTGTAGAAGGGATTAAGCAGGAAATCACTTTAGATACAGAACCTGGAGTGATGCAAATGTCAAGCAATGGATCAACCTGTTTGTCGGCTATATCAGGTAGGTTGTGATTAGTGGAATAAAGAAATAAGATTGATGAAAAGTTCTTAGCAAACAATTCAGCTTTGCCTTTAGGTAAGGTAACAAAATCTGAACCATGTAAGAGAGGTAGAATAACAGATTTGCCCTTATTATAGACACTGTTAAAGATTCTCCAGAAGTCACAAGAACCTAATTTTTGAGATCAAATACAAGATTTTATAAACTGAGAATAGTGGGATTTGGTGTCAGACAAAACCTTATTACAATGGCTTTTAGTAAAAGTAAAAAGATGTCTGCTTTCTAAATGATTGTTTTGGTGATAGATATGGAAGTAATGGGAGAAAACAAGAAGAAAGCAACGGAGAAGAGTGAGGCTTAACTTAAAATCATTAAGAGGGTAATAAAATATTCAATGCCAGCCTAAATCCAAGAAGTTATATAAGAAGTACACTTGTCAGCAAGAAGACAAAAGATTTCTATCCAAGGGCCATCATGAAGAAAATCATAGAAAGGGCCCCAGTCAGCTTAATAGTAGTTGCAAGAGGTACAATGATAGGGGAATTATGATGATGAAGAAGAATGAGATAATATATTTAGAGAGATCAAACCGTCATCAGAAGCACCTAAGGGTAAATATGGAATAACTGAGCACTGACTAGGATCAGAGACAAGACATAAGTCAAGTAGAGAAGGTAAATGATTCGGATTGTCTGGAAAGCAAGTTGGAAAGTTTACTATTTATGTTAGAGATTGAGAAAGGCAAAAGTTGTGGGCTTTAATGCCTGCAGAGTCACTGACACTCTAGCCAAGTTATTAAGTGTGATGAGCAATAAAATCACATACAACAACGATATTGGCTGAATGATAAAGAGAAAGGGGCTTGGTCAGTTTGATCAGAACTAACATTGAAAAGAGTGCAGTCTTGAACTCATATAGAACAAAGAGAAGGGTAATAGAGTGAAATGGTGCTAAACGAAAGCACATTAAAGAATAGTTTGAGGATTCAAACTTTTCCCGACAAATGGGTGAATTCTCATGAATGTTTCCTGACAAATGGGTGAATTCTCATGAATGTAAATGCTCAGACCAAGCATGTGACTATGGGAGTCTTTACAAATTAAAGAAAAAAAACCGTCAACACTAAGATGACAAGATGAAACAACTAAACTCAAACAAGTTTCACAGAGTGCAATTAGGTCTCGTGAACTTTGCGAAAGATAATACTCAACAAAAAGAAAGTTACTTCAGAGACCACAAATAATAGTGAATGATAGATTTAGAGAACTTGGTGATGATAATGGTTTTTTGTGTTTTATTGAAGTATTTGAAGGCAATATTGAAATGAAACTTTGATCTTGAAGTAGTAGCTCTTAAATGTGCTAGATCACCTATAAGCCATTGACCGTCTCACAGTCAATGGCTTACTTGTAACATGAGGTACTTGCTGCTCTATATGAGCAAGCATTATCTTAAACTTAAGAATGTATAGATCTTAAAGTTGCTTGCAACTTGGATGAAACAGGTTTATCTTTTAATGTTTGTTGAGATTAAAGTAAATCATGACATTAAATACAGTTTTTTGGCAGAAGCAAGATAATAGGATTAAAGATGGTAAGAAACCTTATCTAAAAAGTAAATCTTGGTGGGCTTATCTTGAGGATATAATTGTGGTATTTCTCTGATCTGAGAGCTCACAACAGAGGTTATTTGCTGTATATTCATTATATTCATTACATACCTAAGTTGTTAAAAAACAGTCAAACTTGTTACAGGAGGGGGAGGGGCGTAAGACAATCTATATTAAACTTTATGAAACTTTGGTATGCATCATTTGTTTTAAAAGTCTTTTTATTTATGTTTACATAAATAGTAACCATATTATAGCTTGATCCTATGATTATAACAAAATTATTATATACAGGGGGAGAGGGGGTGGTGGGAAGCCCTAACCATCTTGATACATTTCTGGCCCAGGAATCCTGGGAGGAAGGGGGTCAATGATAAATTTATCAGTAATATTACATGAGGTATTGGTGATTGTCTAAAACTTTTAAAGATTTTTAAATTAAAGTTTTATTAAAAAAGAACTTTTTGATAATAAAACTGTTTTTATTAAACATTATATTATATAATATTAAAATCAAAAGTTAAATTTGAAAAATTTACCTTTTGTTTCTAATATAATAAATCCTAATATTTAATTTATGCATATATATTTTTTAATTAATTTTAATCGACTCATTACTATTTACTTTTATTTGTATTGGGTAATTAAATGACTAAAAAAGCTAAAGTCAGAGAAATAAGTATCCTGACAAAACATTTTATTGTGAAAAATAAACTTTGTCTGGATATTTCAGAAAAAATAAAGTTTTTGATAAGAAACTTTTTAATTATTCTGAAAGCAACTTAAACTACAATTTTAAATGACAAAAAAAAATTAATTGTTAATTAAATTAGGCTGTTTAAATTTAACGACTCCTTAAGGAGTGTTAAAACTAGCAACCAGACAATCTCTAATGGCCTTATTATAAAAGGACAAAAATAGACTTCGACAAAGCACTAATTGCAACAATTTTAATTACAACTATCAAAAATGAATTGTCCATAAAAAATGTTTGTCTTTCTAGACAATCATTTTAAAAACGGACACTAAATGAACAATCTCGATTTTTTAATGAGGTATAGAAGATCTATTTAATATATAATTTGGACTTATAACGAGTAATTAAATTTTCACTGCAGCATCGTTTCAAAAACTGAAAACGAGCACAAAATTAAAAATACAATTTTTCTAACAGAAGTTCATTTTTTAATTTTTTGTCCAGCGTGTGCTGTTGATTAAAAAGTTAATGTCTAAAAAATAATGTTTAAAAACCTCAAAATGGACTATTTTGTGCTCAATTGAAGTTCATTAATTACTCAGTTCAGTTGTTTTTCAATTCTCAGTGAATGTGCGTGAAAATTTATTTTTAAAATGCCCTCTCCAGTTTGGGATTACTTCAAAAAAGTTGAAGGTAAGGTTTTATGAAATCAAGTAAATTTAGACAAAATCATAGACACCAAATAGACAAAAAATTATGCTTTGTAGACTTATGAAGTGAAAATTATTTTTTAACTGAGCAATCTTAGGACACCATCAAAAATTTGATAGACACAACAAGGACAAAAAATTAAACATTTGTTGTGTCCATTACAACATACAGAATTGTCTATGTCTGTGTTGTAAGTCTATCCATAGACTAGTCTGGTTACTAGTTAAAACCTCAACAAAAGATAATTATATTGTTTTGTAAGTTGATAATTATAAAGTTTTGTATGTGAATATTAAAAAAAGTTTTTCAACAGATAGTTTTCAAAATATTGTTGCTTAATAACAAGTAATTTTTAATAATAGACTGATACTTTTCAAATTCATTTGAATTACCATTGATATCATCAAGTATGGGAGTTAAAATCAAAGAATATTTATAAAATCTCGCAGTTTGGTTATTGACTTGTTCAAGCAAGGTAAAACATTTAGGTTAATGAATAAAGCAACTGGAATGCCATTAGAAACTATCAGCAATCTGATTAAACAGTATAAAATGTTTAGATATGTAAAAGAAAAGGCCAAGATCCGGAGCTACGCATAAAATAACATCCAGAATCGATCAATTTCAAATTGCCAGGATAGTGCAAAAAAACCAGTTTTTATCAGCACCAAAAGCGTCAAGCATTTTTGAAAAAGAATTTGGAATACAAAAGAGTTCATGGATTATTCGAAATCGATTAAAAGAAAGTGGATTTAAAACAAGAGTTCCATGCAAAAAACCATTCCTTTTGAAAACCCATTGAAACTAACGGGTGATGCGGAAGTTATCGGACAAAATAAAAACGACAATAACTTATTTATAAATAAAAAAACAAACTATTATTATATTCTTTTTAAATAAAGCATTTATCTTTTAATAAAAATATATTATTTTTTATATGAAAAAGCACCACCATCTGCAATTGATCTCAATTTTGCTCTGACGCCTTTCATATGCGACTGTAAAAAGTTTAAATCTTTATTTAAATTTCTTGTAGTTTTAGTTTAATGCGATCAATCAAAACTTGCTCTGTTGAAGCTTGCCAATCTCCCTCGTAAACTTTCTGTGCCAAATGTCCCCAAAAACTTTCAATTGGTCGTGCTTGAGGCACATTTGGGGGATTGGATTCTTTATCAACGTAATAGACATATTGGTCCATCCAATTTAGAGAATCTTTAGAATAATGAGAACTTGCTAAATCTGGCCAAAATAAATAGTTAAAGTCTCCATGACACTTGTGAATAAATGGAAGAAGTCGTTTTTCTAAACATTCATTAATATAGATTGATGAATTGATCGCTACAGCCTTGGAAGTGCGAAACAATGGCTCCGACAAACCACGGTCAAATATGGCTATCCACATTAATAATTTTTTTGGAAATTTCTCTTTTCCTATAAAACGAACACTTTCTGGGCATGTCTTTTTGTTGTTTGTGTAGTATCCAGAATTTCCAGGCATGTTGTCCCCTGCAAAACAAAAGTATTTTTCATCATTGATGACTAAAAGCGATTTTGTGTAATAGAGTTGGTTAACTAGATTCCTGCTTCTTTTCTTTGCCTTTATTTGTTGTTCTATAGTGTATTTTGGAGTCTTTTCACGTTTTCTATATTTAATATTCATTTTTTTTAACTGACGACCAACTGTCGATTGATTTACACTGAATTTAATACTTATTTTTCTCTGACTGACCCCTTTTTGATTGTTGACAAGTCTCGTTAATTCGGAATTCTTTTCTCTAGTCCAGGATGTCGGACGACCAGGGTGCTTTCTATCAGAAAACGATTGAACAGTTTCAAATCTTTTTAGGTTATCATATATTGTACTTCGAGCAAATCCTTCCTTTTCAAAACGATTTACGATTTTTTTTTTTTTATATTAGGTTTATTTACAAAAAACATTTTTAGTCGCTTTCGAAAAGATTCTCGTTCAGCTGCATTTAACCTCATTTTAAATAATTGTGTTTCAAATAATAAAGTTTATATTTTATAGAACGTTTATGCCTACGCATAAAACCACAAAAACTAATTATTATGCTCAAATAATGAAATTAGGATTTGTCCGATAACTTCCGCATCACTCGTTAAAGACTTGCATTTGCTAAAAAATATATAAATATGCCAGTATCATTCTGGAAGTATCATTAAATTTTGTGAAGTCTGATGGAGTTCAAAAAGTATGGAGGAAAAAAAGGTGAAGCATTCACACTCAGTTGCATTTGAGGAATAGTAAAAGTTGGTGGAGCCAATGTTATGGTTTGGGGATCAATGGCTTGGAAAGGAACAGGAAAGCTGGAGTTTATTTATAAAATTATAGATTCTGTGGTTTATGTCAATACAGTCAACTCTCGATATCTCAAATACTTGATATCTCGAACTTTTGAGCATCTCAAACTTTTTTTGCGGTCCTATAGACATATTTGTTTAGGCTAAAATCCTCTTGATATCTTGAACTTTTTGATATCTCGAACAATATTTTTAGTCCACAGGGCAATTTTCTCTCGTTATCTCGAACTGTTTAACAATTTTTTTCAAGAAATGTTTTAATAACGTTTAATTTTTTTAAATTCCAGTTTTTAAAAAGTATTGCTATGAAATTTTTTAAAATTTGATTTTTTTTTTTTTTATGAATCAAATTTCTGAAAAGCATTCCTTAAACAGATTAATTTATTATTTTTGTCAAAGGCAATAACATGCCTCTAATTAAACAAAAACTCAAAAATAAATAATAAAAAACATGCAAGGCATTAAAAGACCTGGAGACAGGAATGTCTAACAAAGAGGTTGCCCAAAAGTATGGTGTTCCAAAGGACACATTATTACCCTAGTTAAAAATAAGTTTATAACCTCACTGGAAAAAAAATGGCACAAAATCTAAACAGATGAAACTTCGTAGTGGTAATTTCGAAAATGTAGACAAGCTATATTCACGTGGTTTGTTGCAAAAAGAAGTCAACAAGTACCAATTGATGGTGCCATACTGAAAGAAAAGGCACTAAAATTATCAGAAGCTCTAGGAGAGTTGGATTTTATAGTATCTGATTGTTGGATTCATAGTAAGAAAAAAAGGTCAGTCAAATTTTGTCAAATCTTGTTCAATTTAAATATAAACAAATAAACATATATCTTTTAATATATAGTTTTTTAATTTTTCAAACATGTAATTAAAACTCAATTATTCTGTTCATATTTTTAGGAACAGCATCAGCTTTAAAATAATCTCTAGTGAAAGTGCCACCGCAACAACTGATATGACTGTGTATCAAGGCTGTCGATAAAAACTGACCCCTGCCAAAAATTTCTATACTTCAAGCAATGATAGATCTTGTTTTTTCATGAAATGCTGTGTCGAAAGAAACTGTCATCAACTTCTTTAAAAAAGCTGGTATCAGCAAAACAAACAAGAGTTTTGAAGAAGCTGATGATCATCCTTTTAAATTTTTGACAGAAATTAACCGTTTGTGAGAGTTAGATTCTAGTGCCATCCAAGAAGATCTCTCAGAGGAATCTTATATTGGTTTAGTATTTCAGCATCACTTACTACTGATGCTGAAATTATTACTCAGATTTTAAACCCTAATTTTAAAATTGAAGCTAATGATGTTGAAAATAGCATTGACGAAGGTATTGACATCGAAGTCCTGCCATGCCCATTTGATATTCAATTAGAAAATGCTTTTGAAACGATTCAAAGCGCTTCGCTATACGGCTTAAAATACGGAAATGATGTACAATCCTAAGCACTAAAACACTATGATTTAATAAAGATGGAAAATATGGATAATTTGAAGCAATATCAGCTAACAGATTTTTTCCAAAAGTTGTAGTCTTTGAGGTTAATGATTTTTGTGAGAAAAAATTGTTTTTCAATAAAAGTCATGCGAATTTACTTATTTTCAACCCCTTTCTTGATATCTCCAACTCTTGATATCTCCAACTTTTTTTCTGGTCCCCTAAGTGTTCGAGATATCAAGAGTTGACTGTATTCTCAATAAAAATCTTCTGGGCTCAACTAAAAAACTGCAATCGGAAAAGATTGTATTTCAAAAAAGACAACGATCCTGAGCATATGCCAAAGAAAACAAAAGAGTTTTTTATTCAAAAGCAGATTGAGTTACTTGAATAACCAGCTCAAAGTCTAGATCTCAATTCAATTGAACACCTGTGAGCTATTCTGGATCAAAAAAGTGGGACAGGATGTCTAAAGAGCTAAAGATCATGCTCCAAGAAGCTTAGGCTTAAATTGATGCATTTTTGACAGGAATTGGTTGAACCAGTGCAAAATCGACTTTTAGAAATCATAAAAGCCTAAGGGGTCAAACTAGATATTAAAATTAAAAAAAAATTGATTACTGGGAGAAACATTTAACCTTTAAAATTTTGTTCCAATACTTATTTCATGTCGAAAAAATGCATAGTTTGAATATATCATTTAATTTTTAGCAATTTAAGTTAATTATTGTAATTAAATTTGCTTTCATAATAATCATAAATTTTTTTATTATAAACTAATCATTTTTCTCAAAGAACCTGACAAAGTTTATTTTTCACAATTAAATGTTTTGTTCAGATTCTTATTTCTCTTACTGTAAAGAAGGTTTTATTAGAAGACAAAACATTAGAAGGTTTTAATAAAAATAGAATTTTAAAAGAGATTTATAAATGTAATCAGAGGAATGAAGTCAAAAGTAAAAATTGTCTAGCACTATAAAGAAAGGCTACTAATTTTACTAAGTATGAGATATATGGATTTCAACAGAGCTCCATATTATGAATGTAAAAAGAAAACTCAAGAAAAATGTCACCATTCTTCTATATAGAAATATCAACATAATGATCAGCAGAAAACAACTAAATTTTAGCAGGTTTAAAACTCACTATTATCTGCTTGTTTTAAGCAATCAGAGAGTAGAGACTTATCTTCATCAAAATTGGAATATAGATCTGTATTATCTGAAAGTAGAAATAGAGTTTCTAATATCTTCTCATTATTTCTTAATAAAGGTTCAAAATAAATGGACGTACAGCTTTTCAGTTAACTGATTATATATTAAATATATACATAATTTATAAATAAAATCATTATGATTCAGCAAAAAAAAAAAAAATTTACTCCATCATTTTACAAAAGTGATAATCACTTTTTTACTAAAGATTTCAGCAAATAATGTTAAACACATTGTAATATAATATAGCCTATTAAAGTTGTACTATTCACAAACTTTATACAAGTAAAGATTTTATCATTTAACTTTTTTCCAATATAATTATAACTTTATAAGCATGAAATTTCATATCAGAAATATCTGATTTAAATTTTTCATTCAGAGATATAATATATATTTTTCTCTCACCATCATTCATGTTTTGATCGATGTGTTATTAATAATGTTGTGATGTTAACAAAAACATCTTTATAAGAAAAACGAGTCTGAAATATGCCAAAAAATTAGAAAACAAATAAGAAACAATGAATACTTAAATTCTGTTCTTAGATAAAACAAAAAATATAAGAAAACATTTCATTTAGCTCAACACTCCACTGAAAAACTGGAAACAATATGCACAAAAGAATTAGGAGCTGCAGATAGTCCACCGTAGTTATGAATTTTAACAAATCAATCTACAAACAAACCTAACAGGTTTGTACCTATATAAAACTAAACATCACAATTGATCAATTTAAAAGGCATAAATAAATTCAAAAATTAAATTTGACAAATTCATTGTCACAAGTATCGTTTAAAGTCTGCTAAATAAACTTTATGAGAAATTTTTCTTATTTACATTACTGTAATAAATCATAATATAATACTATTATATTATATACTATACATTATAATATATACTATTATATTATATATTATAAATAAAATTCTCCTTATTTAAAAACATTGAACTAAAGCTTTAAAGTGCACTTATTAATATTAAAAAAAAGGGCCATATATGCATACAAGCATGTATATCTGCACCCAAACCTTTTAGGAAATTCAAATTGAAACAGCAAAATTAATTTGAAAACTTAATTTTTACTATTTTATCTATTAAACAACTACTTCAGTAAAAGTTATAAAGTTCTAAGTTTAAAGCTTTTGAAAATCTTTTGTTTAGTAATACTAAATAGTTGAACTAGACGTAATTTTATTAACTAGATTTACTGATATTTCACTTTTTATACTAGAAATGAAATTTTAAGTGTTATTTAGAGCATATTAAATGTAGTAATTTTACTTTTGGGTGGATAAAAATATGATATTCTTGAATTTATTTAAAAAACATTTCTTGTGGAAACTTATATTTATTTAAATTGAGCAGAAAATAAATTAAAAATAGAAAATAAATGGTATTACAAATGCACAAACACAAAAAAAGAAAATTTAAAAAATTAAATTTTAGAAGATCGATTTTAAATTGTCTGAAACAACTTTACCTTTTTCAAAGGTATGAACGTGCACGCTCAGTCATTTTTGTTTAACTTCGTTAGGGATTTCTTATGCCGTAAAATATTTCCGATGACGTAAAAAAAAAAACTTTTTTAAAAAAAAAAATTTTTGATGTTTAAAACTTTTTACCAAAGATTTTTGGTGTTTAAAATATTTTGAGGTAAAAAAAATATATAATTAAGTGAGAATTGAATCATTAACTACAACACTTTTAAGTTCGTTGAAAATAGCATACTTTAATAAAACTATTTTAAATTTTTTGAAATTTCATGCTAATAAACATTAGTATAGTAATAAATAATGAGGAGCTCTGAATATCTATTTTGTATTCGTTTTGTACTTTCTTACTCGTCTTCACAATCTACAAGTTACAATTTTAAAAACATTCTTTGAATAGCAAAGAAAAAAAATTTTATATGTTAAAAAAAGAAAAGACTAGTAAAAAAAAATTTTTTTTCTATTAAATAATCCTGTTAATTTTCCTTTTGAAATACAAGCAAAAAATTAAGAAGTTTATTGTACAACAACAAAAAGTAAATCATAGATATTACAAAAAATTTTTAAATTTCAAGTAAAAGCATAACACTCTTGTAATATATGTACTTTATATAGTTGTGAATTATACAACGACATAAGATATATAGTTGTAAAATATACAACGCCATATTTTACTGAGAGTTAGTGTTTGCAGGCCCGCACAGTGACTTTGTGGTGCCTGGGGTCAAATTTTAATCGTTACCCCAATTTTTGGATTCCTGGGTATATTGAATTTAACATGAGTTTTACAGTTTATGAGTTTATGTCTACTATCACTTTATGATTTGATGAAAACAATATTTGTTTTTGTATTAAGTATCTTTACACATAACAACTCTCGCTATTTGAACTTGGTTATTTATCATAAACGAAAATACAATTACAAATTAAAATGAATGGAACTACAGTAGAATCCTGTTAACTTGGGCTCTGAAGGGGTATATATTTATTGTCCGACTTAGCAAATGTACGAATTAACCAAAGCTCTCGTTAAGTCGGACTTTTTGAAAATGTCCAACTTGGATTGAGATTTCGAGACTTATCGAATGTTCTTCTATTATAAATATTATGTACATATATATATATAGAACAATATATTCTTATATGAAACATATTTTTGTATATATATAATATATACTTTAAACGAAAAAAGTCCAAAATTGATGCTTGTTTCAGTGACTTGCACGATTCTTTTTCAAACAGCTTTGAAGCATTCAAAGCTACTCTTCCAATTTAAGTAAAATCTTCCGAAACAAGATCCTCATCACGCTGACGTAACTGATCAATTGAATTTTTTAATGCTGGGAAGTATTCTTTATCGTTGTCTGGAACTCCTACTCCTTCCTTAAATCCTTCTTTGCAGAAGCAGTTAATTATAGTTGTTTCTGAAACTTCATTCCAAGAATGAACAAGCATTTTCATAGCATCAAATATAAAGATTGAAGGCATTTGTTTACCGCTATCAATAGCATTTATGATCTTGTTAATTAAATTAGTTCGGTACTTACACTTAAACGATCGAATGCCTCTTTGATCCATCGGCTGCAAACGTGAAGTTTTGTTTGTGGGGAAAAAGTAGAGTGTGACCGATTTAAGATTTTTAATATTCGGAGGGGCGGTGCAATTATCAATAGTCTTCTAATGCAAACTTTTTGTCGTTTTCTCTAACCCACTCCTCAAATAGTTTAGAGGTTATCCAGGTCTTTTATTGCGCACAGTAACAACATGGTGCGCTTCTAATTCCATTAAAGCAACGGGATTTGCTTGATTTCCCAATAATAAATATTGGAAGTTTTTCTGCTCAAATGTTAGCTGCAACAAGCCCAGTTAGTGGTATCTTGCAATTCTTACCTCGACTATATTTCTCACCTTTTAAATGCATACATTTTTTTGGAAGTGCTTTATAAAACAAGCCGAACTGCATTGAATATATCAGACAAATAATAAGGGGACAATATTTTCAGCAAAGTTGTTTCCCTCCAAGGAGTGGTCGTTTCATTAGTAACATCTTGACTTTCACCTATGAAAAATAAGAAAAGCAACTTTAAAATCAGCATAAATTTTATTAGCTATGGTTTAGGGCTTTATTTGCTTTTCATGCAGTGGTAATTAACCAAAACGTGATAATGACTTTAAACAAATTTAAACAAAAGAATTGGATTGATAATTTCTTGTTTTGTTGGTGATGGAATAGAAATCGGAGTTCTATGCTTGTTATTATTTTTTAGTCAAATGACTAAAAAAATGTAAACATCAATGAAAAAATAAAATGATAAAATAGCTGATATTGTTTTAAACGATGCATTGTTTTTTTTTTTTCCATCTATCTAATCATCCATTGGATGCTTGAAAGTTGTCACAACCAAGTTCTTTTGCAAAATGCAAAGCTTTGACTTTGAAAATGGCTCCAGACACAGGAATGTTTTGCTGTCGGGTGTTTAAAACCCACATATAACATGTTTTATCCAAATCCTCATTTAGAGAGACACGCATCCACACTCTTTTCACAGAAGTTTTATTTTTTTCGGCTACTGAATATTGTGTTTTTTTCTTTTTACAATCCAGACAATGTTTCTTTGGAATGTCATGTCTCTTTGATATAGATACAGGTAATTCTCCTTTGCTGAGTTCTTTTAGTATTTTATAATTTTCTGTTAAAGTTCTACTTGATAACTTTCTTTTAGCAACCTTCGACATTTTTAGTGAATAAAACTTATATATAAGTTATAAGGTTATAAGTAAGGTTATAACCGACTTGAAGATATCAGTGAGAATGTTTAGTTTCGTTAAATTATGCTTGACGTAAAGGAAATTAATTTTTGAACGTTCTAAGCTTTGAATTTTAATTGACATTTTTGAATTTTTAATGTAACAGTTATTAACAAATAGAATTTAATCGAAACTTAACTGAATTGAAAGATCTCTGCGAAATGGGTAGCTATGTTTAATTGTATATGACGCAAAAGATTTTATTTTCGAGCGTTTAAAGTTTGGAATTTGTATTGAAGTATTAGAAGTTTTGTTATTATACGCACTAGAATTATGCAAATAGAATACACTTTTTGAGTGTTTTAACTAAAGTCAGTTGGTGATCTTCTAAATCAAGTACTTAAAGAAGTTGCAATGACTTCAGTATTTCTTTTGATTGTTTTGACAATGGCCACATAGCCTCTATGCGCGTACTCCATCTTGTTTGAGACGTTTAGTAAAGAGACAGAACAGTTGTCACAGTAAAAATTTTCTAGAGCATTGGGCTACTTCTAAAAAGGATATACAATAATTGGATGTTCACAAAATAGTTCTTGACTACATTAGAATATTCCGCAGAATGAACGCACTATGAGACTATGCGCACTGCAAGGAATATACAAAGTTTGAGAAATTTTCTCAAAAATGATGACCTGCACTTCTTTATATACACCGGACACTTTAGATCCTGGCCTCTGCAGTTTTTTAAATCGATTTTGCTTTGATCCAAAACATCTTCAATAAGCTTCGCAACGTCACACCCCTTTCTCCAGATTTTCTACTTTCAGAAAACTCTCTTTTACTATTCATTGGTTGTCAGATCCTAGGTGGAAAGATCGAGAAACAAAATTAACTTGTTCGGTATAAAACACATCCGGAGTTCCATTAACAATAACCAAAAAATAAATGGCTGTAAGGATCTCTTCAACAATAGCTGCAAAAACAATTTCCCCACATGTCATAATAAACTCATGTTGAGTTCTCCAGCTCAAATAGTGCGCTTGCATCCTTGTTCCTTGTTTTTGGTGTCAAAAAACTTCTTCTATATGTAACTGGAATGTCTTATTGTGTTTTCCCAAATGTTCAAGAGTGACTAAAAAATTACCATTATCATCCTCCTGCAGCATGTTTGATGAACCTACACAAATATAAGCATAATACTGAAATAAAGGTTACAACTAAATTAATACTCCAAGCAACATCAAAATTATTTTATGAACAGAAACTGTAAACACACCTCAAAAACTTAGATTTCTTGAAGCTAAATGGAGAGTGACTTCCAGGACACAACGTAAAATTTCATACCATTTAGATTTCTCTTTTCTTATTGACTTTTCAAGTTCTGAATCAATCCCGGTACGATTTTTTGAGGTTTCAAAAATTGATTTCCAGACAATGTTGTGATTTCTGTACTGAACATTAGGCTGATAGCTTTTAATCTTTTTCTAGTTTTTGTGAACTATTTTTTATTCCGCCATTCCACATCAAGAAAAAAGACTGAAATCCAGGGCCAAAATTATGCTTTTGTGCGAAAATAGAGCAGAGAAAACAAACAAAAGCTTTGGCAATTTCACTTAAGCCAGTCTTTGTTGATTTTTTCGCCTTAGAGGGAAGTTTCGTAAAAAACGGAGGCAGGAACTTTTTTATTTGTACAATCTCTTGAAAAAGTGCTGGATTTTGAGATGGTTCATATAGTATGACTAGATTGTGTTCGACTTTGGATAAAATTCTCTTCCACAAGAGAGTTTTATCTAGAGTTTTTGTAGTTTGAAAAAGGAAGTAAATTAGGGAGGTTGTTTAAATGTAATAATGAGTTTTAATAAACTTGTTTGGTTCAAAAAAAAAATCGGAGTATTAACTAATACTTTTAAAAAATTAACTAAAAATGATATATGATATATGATAGTCGGCTTGCCTGCTCACAAATGATTAAACCTGAAAATTTCCCCTAGTCTTTCTTTCATAGATGATCTAGATCCACAGAATAAAAAAAACACTTAAAATCCATTTTAATGGTCCATCAAAAATAGAATTGTTTTAACAGTTTTGAAATGAAATTATGAATATATTGTGAATGAAAAAATAAAGCCATTGACCTAAACCTTGACTACTTGGTCTGACGTAGAGTTATTAGGTGCCTTTTTTTAAAACTTTATCGAAGCCACACGCTTCTAGTGTACGTTTGTTACTGCTATCTTTTACAACTTTTTCTGCAGCCTTTTTTTCTACTTCGGGACCTTGAATCATACTTTCGAAAACAGAACATTACCTTTTTACTCTAAGGTGCGTAAGTGATAAACAATTATATTGGGAAAGTATTGAATTTCTATCGGAAAAACAAAAACTATTAATCACGCGTCTAACTAATTCAATTGTCTCTTCACTAATCGCTATTAACTTTTTTAACCAGTAAAAGACACTTATTTCAACGTTCCATGGATTTTAACAAAAAAACAAACTTAGAAAACTAGATTACCTGAAGTTGCCAGATAGAATAATTGAATAATGATTGTTGAGAGTCTTGATTATACTTATTTTATTTGAATTCAGAATTCGAATTCAGAAAAAGAATCAAATAAAATTTCACAACATCAATGTATTGAGAAAGAATATTTGTATTGGAATGAGGGTAACTAAACTGATTTATGTTACTTAATATTAATAGTGTTTTAATACAAGTCTTTTGTTGCCTAATTCAAATTTTAATCACATTTGAATCGGAGCCGTTGCAATCAGTCATTCCACGCTGAAAAAATAAAAACTGTGAATTTTTTTGCACAATTGTAAAATTTACTTTAATCT
>NC_088921.1:60865000-60955000 GCF_038396675.1 Hydra vulgaris | reverse complement strand
AAAAAATAATGTAGTCACTTTATATAACAATCAATTAAGCTTAATTACTTATTATATAAAGATTTTATATATATATATATATATGTATATATATATATATATATATATATATATATATATATATATATATATATATATATATATATATATATATATATATATATATATATATATATATATATATATATATATATATATAAATTATGTCAGTGTATTCAACAAATAGAATGCTCAAAGTTCTTAAACAACAGCAATAATAAATTAGTAAAAACACTTATCTAACTTTTATCTTCAACATCATGTTTCTCCATCAGTAGGTTCATCAAGAACCTGTTGAACTAATACATACATATTTATATATATATAAATTAAAAAAATACTTTATATATTTGTACATATATAAAACATATAATATATGTTTTGTTTTATTTGCAAAGAAATAAAACAAAACATATATATTCTTTCAGCATCTTTAAATGCAATACTCAGCTAAGTTTTAACTTTACTGATAATGTTTTTTGAATTGGTGGTTAGGTTATTTTAAACCTCATGGTTTTTAACAAGTCAATATATTTATTTTACGTTTTTTTAATGAAATTTGAGTTTGCTATAATCTCAGGTAATATCCATAGAGAAGTTTGTTTTATTTTATCAAGAAATGAGAATCTAATACAAGAATACTTTACCTTAAGCTAAAATATGTAAAAAGCTAGAAGTATGCACCAATATAATTTAAAAAGAATATATTTTTAAAAATTTTAATGTGTCACTGTTTTTATATATCTAATTCTATTCCAAGTTATGTTGTATTCCTGAATTATTTATGCTACTTGGTATTTTTTTATAAAGGACAAGCATATACATAAAAAAATATACAAAGAAAATGATAAAAGGTTTTTGTGCTAGAAAAATAAATTTCTATGCATTAAAAATTAGAAGGTAAGTGCATATGATTTGTTTTTCAAAATAATTGGTTTCATTGTTACCATCTGTTAATTGTTACACCATTGTTATTTAATTGCAGTCAGCATTCCGTTTTTAAAAAAAGATTTTGAAAAAATTAAATTTATACAAAAGGCTTTGTGTATTTACATTGAAAAGCTATAGCATAGTATATCAGAAAAATTTGGGGTATTTAAAGAAAAAAATAGAATAAAAATTGTATTTAGAATGAGTTTGAAGTTAAATTGTTAAAATCTAACTTCTGTTTATAAAACTTTAATGATTCAAAAAAGTAATTTTTTGACAGGTAAAAATATTTACAAGTTTTGAATAATAAACAGGTGAATTCTCTTGATGATGAAATAAAACACCATCACATTATGTTAAACAAGTTGATTATTATCACTGACCTTTTCACCTTTTATTAGTTGAAAAGTTAATAAATTAGTGTGATACTAAATTGAGCTTTGTGATGAAAGTTCTTGAAAGAAAAATGGTTGTTAAAGTAAGAAAGAAAAATTGTTGTTAAAATAAGAAAGTAAAATGGTTGTTAAAAGAAGAAAGAAAGATGGTTGCTCAAAAATTAAAAAAAGTTAAAAAAACACTCTGACTATCAGTTTTATCAGTTATATTAAAAATTAAAAAAAAAATCATAAAATCAAAACTATCAAATTTCAATGATATTGTTTCAAATAGATATATCAAAAATTTATCTGCTGTGTAGACTAAAAAAGGTAATTTGATTAAAAAATTTAAAAGAAATTTTTACAACTAATACAAGGTGAAAATATCAGTAAGAATAATCAAATTATTAAACATAAAGTTTTGGTGTTTAACTTTACCATTTAGAGGTTTAATAAGTTTATATAACTAATGAGTTTATATCATGCCATCATAATATCATTTTTAGAAAATTGCATATGCCCTCATAATATCACTTTTGTTGTATATTTTATATTATTGTATTTTGTATTGTATATCATCATAATATCATTTTTATAAAATTATAAATACTTTTAATTTTAAATGAATTTTTTGAATTTCTTTTTTTTTCTTTTTTTTTCAGTATCTTAGACTAATAACCACTAATAAATTATTGTAAGTTATTATTTCTTTATAAATGGATAAATATTTAAAAAAATATTATATATATGACTATATATATGTGTTTGTAAATAACAGTTCACTAAAACAATAATGAACATAGAATGAAGCTCTTAAGTTTCAGTGAAAACTTGGTCTTTTGATAAAAACTTTACAATTAAAAGCAAAACTTGAATTTAAAAAAACACTTTAAAACTTTCGGAATTTTAGATATTTGGAAATTTAAAAAAGTATAATCTTTGGAGTTTAATACAAAAATGGAGAGTTTCTCTGAATATAGAAAATCTATAATTATCTGTTAGAGGCTACTAAAACGAGGATCATAAATGATAATAAAAATTGCAAAATGGCAGTTTTTAAAGTTGCTACAAGTGTTAACAGCTTAAGCAAACTAAATAATATTGCGTTAGTAACGTAAAAACAAAAGCTTTATAAAAATGTATTGAGAAAAAACAAAAATAAGAATTGAGATTAGACAGAAATATTTTGTATGATATTTTAAGTTCAGGAATACAAAAGGCAGTAAATAGCGCATATCAAATATTAAACCATGATTGAGAATCATTGTATAGAAGATTTAGAAGATTGGTATTCTTGACTTAAAAGTTAAGAGAATGGGAGTTACTTAGATAAAAGGCAATAATAAAGCAGTTGTAATGTATTTCAAATAGTATATTTGTAGTATTATATAATATAAGAATCTATTTTAAAGAAAAAAGGAAAGTGATAACATAAAAAAAACGAGATAAAAAAAGAACGTCATATATATATATATATATATTACTTAAAATGCTTTTCTTTCAGATACTGTTGCTCTTTTTATGATGCAAGGTCACAAAATTGTTAAAGCAAATAATATAATTTACCTTTTAAGCTGTCTTCTGGTCTGTATTAAGAAAAAGGATGCACTTATGCAAATAAAAACAATATTTGATTATTTAAACTGAAAAAATTAAACAAAGATAGATAAAGAGTATTTACATCATTTTAGTAAATAAATATATCTTATAAATATTTCCCTGTTTAGACTGAAGCAAGGAATCTTTACTCAAACCTCACTTGATAAATTTAAATAAACATTTCTCTGTTGATATTGTAACAAGGAATTTTTACTTGAATTTCAGTTAATAAATCTAATAAAAAAAACTTATAATTTATATATTCTTATAAACTTATATAATAAACTTATATATTCCTGTGTTTAGACTGGAACAAGGAATCTTTACTCAAACTTTAATAGGAAATCAAAATAACGTTCAAATCGAGGATTGGTTATTAAATAATAATAATGGAATTTGATTGGTTATTTGACAATAAAAAAGTTGCTTCAATCAGATTTATTTGAAGATTAAAATTTATTTTCATTTAGCAAGTAACTTTCGAAATGGCTAAAAAAATTATGTAAAGCATAAACCTTTCTATTTTAATAATCAGTAAAGTAACTCAGTTCAAGTCTCATTTTTTAACTTCAAACTTATCAAAAGTGTTATTCATTACACTCTCACAGACTTTCCTAATAAAGCAAAATAACTTGTAGAAAATTCTTGGACAAATTATTATGTGAAACACAAAGCCTACAAAAAAAATAACTAATAGTTACCAGTTATTAGCTACTAGATAATTTGGTTGTTTTTCATAAATTGATTTTGTATTTATTAAAAAAATAACTTTTTGCAGCTATATTGATATAAAATCTACTTGTTCTCTCATTTATCTAACATTAATTGGAAGAAGAAGTTTAATATCACATTTTTTGGAAAAGATATTAACGCAAACTTTTCATGATTTTCAAACCTTAGTTAAGTGATTTAAAATCCAAAACATAACAACCACATGACGAAAGAACTAATCAAATGACTAAGATCAGTTTATTTCATGTTGTTTCATAACGTTAATTTTAATTTCATAACCATACCTGAGCAGGTATGTGGCAAATCCTGAAATGAAGTTAGATCAGTTCAATTCTTTTGCCATTACAAAAAAATATTTGGATTTTATTTATGCAAATTTTAAAACAGTCATAAGCTGCCTAGGAAAACCAAAATCACTGCAATACAAACTGCAATAAATACTGCAATACATGCTTTATCCACATTAAATAGTCATATTACAAAGTGTTCTAGTAGTCCAAACCTAAACCAGCAAGATAGGCATTTTTAAACAGTTTCAGAACTGAAAGTATTTTTATCGTAAAATGATAAATAACGACAACGCAGATATGTCGATATGACAATCAAAAATGAAAAATATTAAACTTTAAAAAATAGATAATTCAAATATCAGATTATTCAAATTTGAAAGTTATGACCATGTGAAGTTTTTACTCCCCACAAAATAAGAGGGCTATAAATTATACATTATCATAATCTTTGAATAAATAAAGATAATTAAATGCAATTTGAAACTTTTTGATGAATTTAAATTTAGTATAAGATAGTAAACTATAATATATTTTCTCAACTCATTGCCTTCTCATTTGGGCTAAAGAACACTGTCTACTTTATATAGACAAAAGGTTATTTAATGGTTTTACAACAAATTTAAAATTATCCCGCACAATCAATATGAAAAGTATTTTTCATAACATCTGCAAGTCTTATAAACAAGATTCATGTCATTTTAACCACAAAAAAGGCATGGGGACATTACTTTTGATCAACTTATACATACTTTAAACTATGTAAAGTTTTGTTTTCATTCTTTATTTTTTACATTTCATTGTCAATGCAATGTTTATCTAATTCATATAAAAGTTGTTGAATTTGATAAAGTGACAGAATATACAATAGTTTTCGGCAAAATAATAATTGTCTAAAACAGTTTTTTTAACAAAGTTTAGTTTATGGTTTTTACATAGGTATTTTCCAGAAGATGTATAAATGTTGAGAAGTTGAAAACATAGTATTACTGAAAAAATCTTCAATCTGATCTAATCGACTTAAGTTTTATTCCAAATAATGTTTTACATATATTTAAGTGCATTATAATAAATTTTCATTGTTTATTTGTTTGACTTTTACTTTGAAAAAGTAAAAGTCAAACAAATAAACACTTCTTTTGAAATATTTATTTCTTTTATTGTTACAATTAAGTAATTTAAATGAGGGTACACTAAATTTAAACTAAATATTTTTTAGCACTAGAGGCCTTTCAAAGAACCATCAATAGTTTTTTCAAAAAATCATCAGTTTTTTGAAAGGCCTCTCGTGCTAAACAATATTAAACTTGAATTAAGTGTACCTTCATTTAAATTACTTAATAGTAATCATAGAAGAAATAAATATTTCATATGCAGTGTTTATTTGTTTGACTACTACTTTATTTATATTTGGTTATTAACACATTTTAAATAATATATATATATATATATATATATATTTATATATATATATACATGTATATATATATATATGTATATATATATATATTTATATATATATATATATATATATATATATATATATATATATATATATATATATATGTATATACATATATATTCATATAATATAATTGTGTTTATAAATTTGTAAATTAATAATTAATATTGATAAAGTTAAAAATCTCTAAATTACCTAGTAATACGAAAAAATATATTACACCAAATTAGTTAGCACAACATCGATTTATATAAAAAAAATTAAATTCAGAGGTAACTTAAAAACGGCCATCAAATTAAAATAGACTGAGGAATATATATACATATTTTCCTAAAAGGGCTTTCTGACCCACTCAAAACGTCACACTTCTATTTTAGACCAAAGTATTAAATTTTTTTTTTTTTTTACAATACGATTAAAAGTTCTTTTCTTTAAACTATTTATATTTTTCTTTTTAGTTTCAACATATATGTTACGTACGTATAAATAAACAAAGGATATTCTTCAAGGGATATAAATGATGTTTTACTTCGCAAAGCTTAATGACGTTTTCTTAAGCAGAGTTGAATGGACAGTATTAAAAAAAAAAATTAAATGTAATATAATTTATCCCTACTATTAAAGCACCAACGTATTTACTATTACTTTAAATACTTAATCCGCGTTTTTGTTTGCAGAGTAATAGATTTTTGCACAAGTCATTATTCAGCAAACAAAAAAATATGCAGTGTGGGTTTCAATTTACCTTTTTTTTTAACCTTTTTTTTTTTTCATCAGCTCGCAATACTACTGATGCGCAGTATTTCCTTGCCCAATATATATCAAAGAAAGATTTTGTCTTGCAAAAAAATTTTATATAGCAAAGTTATGTCTAAACTTTGTATCAAGTTTTAATTTACAAACAGATCAAGTAAAAATTATTAAAAATTTATTATAAATTTTTATCTTGTACATCATTAGCTATAAAATATACATATCTGTTTCAAAAATTGTATATTTTTGAAATCGAAATTCTTAAATCTAATTAAATCTAATTCTTAAATCTAATTTTTTTAAACTTTTTTATATATGCAAATTGTAAATGTTGTATATATTAAAGTATATTATAAAAATATATACATGATTTAAATATATTTTTTCATTTCGTTTCCGTCAAATGATCATATTTGTCATCTTTTTTTTTATTCATTTTTTTTTAATCAGTTATCATATAAAAAATTAAAAATTAAAATTTGATGAAGAGGTGCTGCACCAGGCTCCTGTCTGCAGCTGTTTTTCAAAACGCCTTAAAGTAAAAAATATCAATTTTGACTTTTTTACAAAATAAGCTTTTTTGTTTAGATGTCTACAAACGTTATTGAATACATATTTTTGAAGAATTCTGAAAAAATTCATAAAAATTATTAGTTTCAAAAAACGTTTAACAAAGAGTTTCTCTTAATAATTTTTGTTTTAATTGTGTTTTTCTTGAAATACGTAATAAGCATTTAAAGCGTTTTGAAAAACGACTGCAGCTCTGAGCTGACAAATATAAAGACGCTGACGCTGCATACGAAGCAACAAACGTGTATGTAAAAGCTACTTTTTTATAATTTCTTTAAAAACGTTGACCGATGATTTGAGATGGAGCGAAAACGCATTCTAAGCGGCGACAACTTTATTAATAAAAAATAAGTTATGTTGCTCTTCGCAGTTTCTTACTAGTTGGTCATTCAGCTTATGGTTATGTCTACTATTATAGATATATTTGATTCTTTTGTATATGAATATTTTTGCGGTAAAAAAAGTCAACAAGTTCGATTTCATGAATGATTTTAAATTACATGATGAAGTTGACTCCTTTTTGCCGTTCTTTATGTGTTGTTAGGGCAAGCCGTTTAAGCTATCTTCATAGGATAAGTGTTTAAGTGTCGATATTGTTTTTGTTTTTCAATGTCAGACTTGCTCGATATTGACGATGTTGGATATAAGGGTAGCAACCAAGATAGTTCAGCAAACTCAAGTTGTCGCCAAATGTCATACAGCCTAGTTACTCTATATAAACATTTTGTGGGTACTTTTTTATTTAAATTCTCATCTTTATACTTGAACTAATATCTTTTTATTTGAGTTAAGTGCCTCTATCTCTGCATCATTTCAGCATATTTTCATAACAAATGAGGTTTGTGCAAAAGAATCGTTGGGCTGTTCAATAAAGAAACTTGGGCAACCAAAACTCAAAAATTTATTTTATGAATGACTAATTTAAAAAGATGATTTTAAATGAGGTGTACATATTCCACTTAACAGCTCCAAGAAAATATAACGACATTCTGTATAAGAATTGATTTAAGTATATATATATATATATATATATATATATATATATATATATATATATATATATATATATATACAAAAACAATCTCTAGATACTATTTTTTTGTTATTTTGAAGTTCTTAATAGATTTGATAAAACCCACTCCCTTTGTTCAACGTAAAACAACATTGAAATTAGAGGGTTCATCAATATATATATACATATATATATATATATATATATATATATATATATATATATATATATACATATATATATATATATATATATATATACATATATATATATATATATATATATATATATATATATATATATATATATATATATATATATATATATATATATATATATATATATATATATATATATATAAGGGTGTGACATCCGCCCCTATATTATAAAAAAGATCTGTTCATATTATGAAAACTTTTTATTAGTTCTCACAAGCAACTTTGTTAAACTTTTTCAAAATTTTATTGGATTTAGGGAGAGCACAAGACCCTTGAACACTTACAGGGTCCCAAATATTCTATAAAAAAAAGTTTTCCAAAAGTATGTTATATTGGGTCTCAAAAGGAGCAAAATTATATAAAAAGTTTAAAAAGAACAATCATTTTATAAAAAAAATTATATTTAAGATTTTTTTTGCAATAATTATCAAAAAAATACAATTTTTTTATTTTTAGGTTAAAATTCTTTGCTGCAAAAAACTCTAAAATAATAAATTTTTAATGATGTTATTATTATTTTTAAAATTTTTATATAAATTCGCTTCTTTTGATACCCAACATAACATACTTTAAAATTTTTTTATAATATTAGGGATCTGGTTAGTGTTCAAGGGTCTAATGCTCCCCCTAAATCTGATAAAATTTTGAAAAAATTTAACAAAGTTGCTTGTGAGAACTAATAGAAGGTTTTAAGAACATGAACAGATCTTTTTTAGAATATAGGGGTGGATGTCACACCCTATTATATATATATATATATATATATATATATATATATATATATATATATATATATATATATATATATACACTATATATATATATATATGTATATATATATATATATATATATATATATATATATATATATATATATATATATATATATATATATATATATGTATATATATATGTATATATATATATATATATATATATATATATATATACATATATACATATATATATATATACATATATATATATATATATATATATATATATATATATATATATATATATATATATATATATATATATATATATATACTATATATATATATATATATGTATATATATATATATATATATATATATATATATATATATATACAATAAACAATGGGAAATTGTTTGATATATATTTATACATGTCAGCATGTGTATATATATATATATATATATATATATATATATATATATATATAATAAACAATGGGAAATTGTTTGATATATACTTATACATGTCAGCATGTGTTATATATATATATATATATATATATATATATATATATATATATATATATATATATATATATTTATTAAAGGTTCCATCAAGAATATATATATATATATATATATATATATATATATATATATATATATATATATATATATATATATATATACACTCAGCAACGTTCAAAAGCGGAATTTCAGTGGACCTATATAGGCCTTTAAGTGGACCGCTGTAGTTTTGCTCATCGGTTACTTCGTAGAATATATGCTTGTTTATAACTATATGAGTTGTACTTAACTTGATTTTTAAGTTAAAACTGAAATAGTATTTTTACAACTTTGTTATGGTTTTATTCCATTTATTTAATCATAAAGTTGAAAAAATTACAAACTAATTATGGATCTTTAAACATAAGGCTGAGGAAGTACTAAGTTTTTTGCAAGACTGTTGTAATATAGAAAGTAATATGAAGGAGACTAAAGGTGCCAATTGTGGAATAGTAAAGTAATGTGGAATACTGGGGTTTTTCAGAAGTTGTTAAAAGTATCTACATTCAAATAGTTGATTATCATGCGTGTTGGCATTATAAGTTGTTCGATCACGTAGCCCTTATCTTATGTGCATGCATAACCTTAAAATATTGCATAATGTATTATTTAGTGTTTACAAATTTTTTTTTGCATCTATGTAAACAAAATTTATTGTGATTTTTCTTAGTGCATTAGTAAAGTTTGCTATTTGAGGTAGGTATGCGGAAGTGTTACCTGATTACCCTGTATACTTTGTTTATCTGTTAAAAATTGCGTTTTATCAACTTAACGGCATGCAAGTTATAATTAGGCAGTGCCTTAATGTGGAATGCCACGAAGGGGAGCACTCCACATTGACAAAATATGGTCAATATTCATCATTCTTTTTGAAATAAGTTCACATATTCCGTTTTATTGTTTCATCTGTGAAGCTGAATACTATTTAATGTTAATGTAATCACGAAACTGCCTATTTTATAATAAGTAATTTTAGTATTAAGATTAGCATTAGGAGACCAAAAATGCGGAAATAAACGAGGTAAAAATGCAAAAATTAACAAGGTAAAAATGCAGAAATGAACGAGATAAAAATGCAGAAATGAACGATGTAAAAATGCAAAAATGAACGAGGTAACTTTTTATAAAAGTAATCACAGCAACTTTTTTCCGCATCAAATTGCTTTAAACAAGAAACCATTTTATAAACGGTACTTTCAAAAAATTTTTAAACAAGAAACCATTTTATAAACGGTGCTTTCAAAAAACTTTTAAACAAGAAACCATCTTAAAAACCATCTTAAAAACCATCTTAAAAACCATCTTAAAAAATAAAATAAATAAGCTATAATGCATTATAACTATAGGCATATATGATATATGTTTGTAAAAACATTAGAAAGCAATAAGTTTGTCGACTAAAAACTCAAACTTCTCATCTATTTATGGTATCAAAAACGTCATTTGTTGACAAAAACCTTAATTGGCAACATCTTCAATAAAAAATAACTTATATAACTACGTTATCAAAAACGTCATTAGTATACTAAAAAAATAATCATTTACAGCAGAAAACGGCAACTACATCTTCAAATAGCACAATCTACTCAAATAATTACGTTATATAAGACGCCATAAACGTCATTTGCTGATAAATGTATTGCTACGGCTTCGAGTATAGCAACATACTCCATAAACTACGTTTTTAAAAACGTAATTTGATGTCAAAAACTTATACGATTAAGCCATAATATTAGCTGAAATGGCGTCACAGTCATCAGTTATTATACCTCAAAACAATTTAATTTAAAATGTCTGTGTGGTCTTTTGAGCATTATTAATTTTTGTTGTTTTTTATTTGTTTGTTTTTTATATTTTAAAATTTTTTTAATTGTAAAACAAACATCTCGATGTAAACGTTGAAATAAAAACCAAAACATTTTATTTCTTATAATTATTACAAAGTTGTAATTAAAAATAAATTAAAAGTTGTGATATAATGTTTTCCTTTAACACCTAAGTTTAGTTCTAAAAATTACAACGCTTTCTACTTAACCCTTAAATAAAAATCAGTTACAAACTTAAAATTAAAAAATCTTACTTTTATTATTATGTCATATAGGGTAGAGCGGGGCATATAGGGACACTTAAGACACAAATGCTAGTTGCGGAAAAACAAATTATAGTTAACATTATATATCAACAAATTATAATTATTGTTTTTTTATAATTTTTTAAAAATTCATAGATATAAGAAAATAAAAAAAATAAAAGGTTTTCTAAAAATAAGTTACGACAACCAAAGTTCAACCAAAACTCTAAACTAGCAAAACTTTTACATTTTGCAAGCGGGTAGGGCAAAACGGAACATTTAAAAAACAGGAGTTATTCGTTAATTGTAAAGCTTTAAAAATGATAAAAATGAAAGCATTTTATCATTTGAGCTCAGATATTAAACTCTTAAAACATATCCATACAAACTACACGTCCATACACCCATACACCACAAAAGAAGAAATAACAACAAAAATATAATCACGGGATTCTCTGGTCGTTACAAAACGAAACCGTGTGGAAAACATTTCGTAATTTAACGTTATACGAAACATCTTTCGTATTTTTTTCAAAATACGAAAATTTTTTAAAATTATTTGTAATTTATAGTAAATGTAAAAAAAATTTACGAACCGAACAATACACACCAAACAAAATTATTTAAGCTACAAAGCGAGATCATGCATGTAGAGCACAAAATCTAAGTAGAATGGATAATCCTACCAGTGGGATGAAAAATATGAGGGTTTTTAATTTGGAAAAACTAAGCTTCTATCAGATCCTTGTTTTTGTTAAAGTTTAAAAATAACTTGATGCCAATTTATTTATTAAATATATTTTTGTTAACTTTTTTGCAAAGTTATTTTAAAGCATTAAATTAAAAACTATCCTAACATAACTACCAGAACAACTATAACACGGAACTAGGGCTTGGCAAAAACTAAAAAATTTCAAAAACCTGAGTTTCGGTTGTTTTTTTTATTATAAAACCGGGTATTCGGTTTAAAAATGGATTTTTTTATAAAAGCGAATTTTTATTATAGCCGTATAAATCCAATGTAAGGTACAAAATTGATATACAGAAATTATATCTGCACACTATAAGAAAATTTCTCATACTTACGCTAACATAAAAAAACATTATTTATAAGACATTAATTTTTATAAATGCACTGTAAAATTTTTTATTCATTTTTAATTTAGTTCAAATGTAATAAACTTTTTTGCTTTTCAGCCTCTTTTTTACTTTCCAATTCTTTTTTATTTTGAGGCAACTTAATACCCAGATTTTTATTATTATACTAATCATAACTGAATACGCTTTTTTTAATTAAAAACTACGCATGTGATATGTTTACATTAACCATGAGCGAGACTAGTTTTTTTCAAACCGAGACGAGACCGAGACGAGAATTTAGTACTTCTCGTGAGACCGAGAACGAGACGAGACGAGAAATTTAACAATTTTTGAAAACAAATTTATTAAAATCCAAGTAAAAAAAATAATGTAAACATGGTTTTGACAAATAGACACAAATAACATTTGTTAAATGTAAACAACTTTTTCAAATATTAATTCAGAATTTTTTTGCCAAACTTTTCCAACAAGACAATGTTTTCTCTGATTAAGATGATTTGTTTTACTTTTTCTGGGTGTAAGTTGTGTCTGGATGATCGGACGACATTTCCACCTGAGCTAAAAACTCTCTCTGATTTAGTTGAACTTGCTGGAATAGCTAAAATTTGTCTAGCTAATTAAGAGAGTTCTGGCAATGTATTTGAATGCAATTTCCACCAATCAAGAATCGAAAAGTCTTTTTTGGCATCAGGAAGATATTCATACTGGCACATTTCGCTCAAAATAGGATTCAGTTTAGATGTTGGCTCTTGTGTTTCAAGTCTGACGTTTAACTTGCGCTTCAGTTTTGAATTATGGGACAAATCTGGCAACAGGTTGGCACTCAACATTATCCTTAACCTGTGAGGCTAACCATACTTTTGTTGATTGAAATTTTTTGAAGAGCTTCAAGTGAATTCCTTTTAAAGCAGGATTTAAGAAGTTTGCTGAAGGACTCTGGCAACAGGTTGGCACTCAACATTATCTTTAACCTGTGAGGCTAACCATACTTTTGTTGATTGAAATTTTTTGAAGAGCTTCAAGTGAATTCCTTTTAAAGCAGGATTTAAGAAGTTTGCTGCAGCACTCAATAAGTTTCCAGTGTGACAAAGAGGAAATCTTTTCTCAATGCAGCTTTTCAAGTTTTTTGCATAGAAGACACCGTAGCCATTTTTTCCATCCGTCTCAATAAATTGATCAATTTTGTCATGGATTAAATAAAGAGAATCGGCGACAGTGTTAATTGTTGGAATAGACTCAGCCGACCACGTTTCTGTAGCTTCTTTAAGTGGTGCCAAAATTTCTACTGCTCCCTCCATTGATTTCCACTGTGATGCACTGATGGTCTTTGAAGAAAAAATATCATCATTGCACATAAGCTGATAATTGCACTCTTTAGATGTAGGACAGAAGCCATGCAATCCAGTTCACTATTCCATCTTGTGTCAACAGATTGGCGTAGCTGTCTAAAATTGATTCCTTGAGCGTCTGATTCTGATTCAAGCAACTCAGCTGCAACTGCTGACTGGTGAGTTAAAGAAGCCAAATTTTTGCATGTTTGCAACGCATCATCCATTCCAGCAGTCATTCCAAATGAGTCTCGAACTGCACATTGCAAAATATGATTATTGCACAAGTATTGGTCAAGGCGCTTTGACAATTTGACTGCAAGTTTCATGTTTCTTGCCTGGTCGTTCACGCAGTACATTGGCAAATCAGCAGGCAAATTTAGTTCTTTTAAGAAAGAATCCAGCTTTCCTTCAATTAAGATACCTGTGTGTCTGCCTGGGAATTGTTGTACATGGGGTGTCCAGTGATGTAGTCTCCAATTTTCGTCAATAGCAAGAAAAGTCCAAGAGATGTAGCTGTCCTGAGCTCTAGAAGTCCAAAGGTCAGAAGTAAATGCAGCACTTTTTAGATTTGGCGTAATCTCCGTTATTATGCTCTTCATTCCAGCTTGAACTTCTCTTGACCGAATTGAAAGCTTTCTTGAATATGTTGTTCTGTGATGAAGGCTCAGTTTAGGGTTTGCAATGTCAAACAATTTCTTGAAACCTCTTCCTTCGACTGCTGTAAAGGATGCCAGATCAGAGCAAAAGTAATCCAGCATTGCAGAGTCAAACTGTTTTTGATTGGAATTGTCTTTGTCATATTTGGACTTTGTTTCAAGCATTTCGACCATGGTTCGTTGTTTCTTCTTAGGAGGAGGAAGAAGAGAATCGTCAGTTTTTTCAGAATACTCAACGTAATCTTAGCTGTTTTTTTTCGAGGTGACGATGAAGTCTGTTTGTGTTTCTTTTGTTTTCAAAGACTTTTTGCACGCCTTGCATTCAGCACCGTCACTTGTTTTTTGAAAAAATCTCCAGATTTTGTTTTTTCTTGGTGACATACTTGATCGTTGAAATGAGGCAAGAATATTTCTTTTCAATATGAACAATATGTGTCAAGTTGAATTCCACTGGTAAATGAAATTAAGTCGAAAGTGCACCATTTTATACAAAAAGTTTTTGTATTTAAAATCTAATTAAAAATATTTAAAATCTAATTTAAATTTTTTAATTAGATTTTTTTTTAAATCTAATCAAAAATCTAATTAAAAATTTAATTCGTTTTTGTCAAAAACAAATTAAATTTTTAATTAGATTTATTAAAATCACATAGTCAAAATATTAATTAATTAAAAAAACAAATTATTAGACATTTTGTAAATTATAATAATTTTTAATTTGGAAAATAATATAATATTTAAGTCTCGTTCTACTTCTCGCGAGAAATACATAATAACATAAAAGACTTGTAAAAAATATATACAATTCAGCGTACTAACAATATAAAGCTAGGTTTCCGAAATAAGATCGTAATTATTATTATAATATATCTCTATATTATAAATAAATATGTTTACTTTTTAAGGAACCTTAAAAAGTAAACATATTTATTTATAATATAGAGATATATTGAAGATTTAACACAATGCAAAGATACAACATACTAACATTTTAAAATATAATATGCTAAAGATTTAATTAATACATTTTACAAATGTTTTTAGTAGAGCTTTAGAATGTTGTCGGTAGAGAGAATTTTTTAAATTTAGTTTTAACAGCAAGAAGAGCAAAAGAAGGAGCAATATTTAGTAATTTTATTTCAAAGTACACGGGGTACGTGCACAGTGTGCACGATTTCGAGATTGTTATTTAACAATCTCAAATTTAAAAAATTTAAATAACAAACGAAATGAAACAGTAAACGAAAATAAAATTGACAAATTACTTCAAGTTAATGTTACTTGTCTTTTCTGGATTGTTTTGATTATTATAAATATTTTAAAAATTAAATATTGTTGAAAGATTGGTCAGTATGTAATCTATAAATAATTGTTAAAAAAAGTATTGAAATAAATAAAACTAAATGCAATATCAAAGTGAGAAAAAATCAATTCGACCATTCGGATTTCGAGGCATAGCTTCGTAACATCTATGTACTGTGTACTAAGATATATGTACTGTGCTATAATAACAATAGGTTCCAATAAAGTAAAATTTAAACTATCATTACACATCCAAAACCCCCCCCCCCCCCCCCCCCCCGTTATCCCTAATTAATAGTTTTATATTAGCTAGATTGCCGATCTTAATATTTTTGTTAATAAAAGTTTTTTTTAAATAAAAGCCTACGGTGAAAACTATGCTGATTCTTTTAAAAATATTATCTGTAGTGTAAACTATACTTTGCAGCACTTGGCATTTAATTGATTGCAAATATACTCTGTTTTATCAAGATTTTTAAAATTTCTCAACAAAGTACACTTTTGTTAAATCACGATAAGATTAGAGTACAGTATAAATTGTTTTTGAATTTTAATGTTAAAGTATGGCTAATAACTTGGCTAATAACTAAAACCGATGATCTTGTTAATTTGAATATACTTTTTTGAAACTTTGTTTGATTAATTTATAAATAACAAAAGTAAGATAATAAAATCTTGTAAGTCGTTTTGTTTGATGGTACAATAAGAAATTTGCGTGCAGAAATTTGTATCCCGTCTTTCTTAAAAGACAATAAAAGTTATTCCATTGCTCTGATTACTATTATTGCATTGTTGTTTGAAGTTGATGTGTTAATTCAAACGTAACTGCAGGGATATTGTAGTGTTTTACCAATACAAACCAAATAAAGTGTGTCAAGCTTTTTAAACTTTTTTTTATGTAATGTTTTTTGTGCTTACTGAAAACGCGCATAGGTTAATCGAGTCAGCCTATGTACTTTTATGTTTCTTAATTTTTATCATACCATTTAAGGATCGTGTTTGTTATTAAAACAAGTAAAACTAAAATATGGGCATTTTACAATCCATTTTGCTTTTACTGCAACTTAAAGTATTTATCCCTTTACCTCCCTTTTTCCTTCATTTTTTAATTTGAGCTGTGGGCGTCTTTATATCACTTGAAACGTGGCCAAAGGCAATTATTACGACTTAAGCTAAAACCTGCATCCGCCCCAATCTATCACTCTGATTGATACAAGAATACTTTTTAAATAATAAAACAAAGAGTTTTAATCTAAAATAAATAGAAGTACACTCAAATATAAGATTTCTTTAATCTAATAGAAAGAATAAAGTGTACATTATTTAACAATCAACCAAATTTTCATGCCGAAAAATCAAATTTAAACATCATCCCAGGGCCTCGTGACATGCTTCCTGTATTGTATGTTACTTATATTGCACATACCAGTAGAAATAGATACTCTTTTATTAAACAAGTTTATTTATTGTTGGTTTCTACACTTTGATTAAGGCTACAGTTTTCTATCTACCGTTTATTAAATTCGCTTTGCTACCTATGGTTTGCTTCCTACCGTTTTCTACCTACGGTTTGCTTCCAACGGATTGTTACTTCTAACTTGGTGCATACGGTTTGTTATCTTCAAACACTTAAAATCATCATTTGGAAATACATTTATTTAAAAAATGTTAAAAGAAAAATTGAAACAATATTATTTAGAAAAAGCGAGCTACAAAATGCAGAAGAATACTGGCTGAATCATTAACCGTTATAGTTTTTCCTGGGTAATTTAACCATCAGCCGAATTAAGATAAAGAAAGTTTCTGTATCTTAAAGAAACCATTACTGAAACATCAAGAGGTTGTACAATGTATTGGGAATGTAAAATAATCCCGTAATCTCTGAGAAGGTTTATTGTGTTAATTTGTGATTATATCGTAAAAGCACAATCTTGTTTTCTTTATTGCATATTAAATGTAAATTTAAATGTTGAACACTTTTCTAAAAAGTGCTTTTGTTAAAACCAGTACGGGTTGTTGCTATCAATCCCTCTTGAGATTGTTAGCAAACCTTTAAGTGTTGTTAGCATATACCTAAACATTTTTGTTCTTTAATCATATGTACTTTTAGAATACCCAAGTACACCTTTAAATTCTCTAAGTTACATCTTTTTATTAAAAATATGGTTTGCTCAACTTTTATAAATCTTCTACGTTTCTTTTTAAAATTGCGCACCACTATTAAACTTAATTTAGTTCTTTTTATTAATAGGTTTTTGTTAAGACAAACAATTCATCCTAATGTACCCCATGAAAATTCTCAAACACTACCTCAACCCTGATTTCAGGGAATACTAAATTAAATTTTTGTAAAATTGTTATGTTTAATCAACGAATTTTTTTAATTAAATTGCATAACATATCTTTATCACAAATGTAAAAAATAATATCCTTGATCCTCAAATAATATCTTTGATCCTCAAACCTTGATTGATCCTTAGTCCTTGGTTGATCCTTAGTCCTTGATTGATCCTCAGTCCTTGATTGTTCTTAGTCTTTGATTGATTCTCAGTCCTTGATTGATCCTCAGTCCTTGATTGGTCCTCAGTCACTGATTGATCCTTGGTCCTTGATTGATCCTCAGTCCTAGAAAATTAAATTTTCGTCCAACTTAATGAGACTGTGGTTGAACTTGTTTCTCATTAAATATACTCTAAATATTTTAGCGCTTTAATTGAACCTAGTTTAGCGAACTTGTTTAAGGTTTTTTGTGACTTTTCTCAATAAAATCCGATTGGTGTGTATACCAGAAATACTTATCCACCAGAAATACTTATCAAATTTGCAGTTTCATTTTAAACCAATATAAATTTTACATGTCTAGTTTAAAACCTGATTAAATTGTTTTTAAAACAAAAATCGTTTTAAAATCTCAACTTAAAATTTATTTATATGAAAGAATATCTCAGTAACTTTAAAATGTCCTTCTTATAGTATTCTGATTGGATTCTTCAGTACTTTCTAAACTATTTAATCTCTCATTCGCTACTATAAAGTTCTTTAATATTTTAAAAACTGTTAAACGAATCCATAAAATGTGCATCACTGACATAATTCGGGGTTCCATTGACAGTGGTTCTTTTGCTTGTGGCGTCTTATCTTCAAAAAGCATTTGATACAGTTGACCACAAGATTTTAATTGAAAAATTGTTTCACTATGGTATACGGGGTATTGCTAATAATTGATTTTCATCCTATATTAAAAGTCGTACTCAGTTTGTTATTAGGTTTCAATCCACAAGTAAATTTATTAAGTATGATGTTACACAGGGTTATGTTCTAGGGCCTCTACTGTTTTTAATATATGTTAATGATCTGCCTCACTTTATAAATAATTCGATTGTTCGTCATTTTGCTAATGACACCAATCTTCTATGCATAAATAAATAACTTGCGCAACTTTATAAAAAAGTTAATTCAAATCTCCATCATTTGTTTCAATGGTTAAACAGTAACCGCATTTCTCTAAATATCAATAAAACTAAATTTATTATTTTTCAACCCCAAAAAAAAAAGATTGTGAATATTGATAATGTGATTTCACATGATAATGTAAAAATTAGAATTAACGGTAAAAGACTTTTCCCACCTAAATATATAAAATACCTCAGGGTAATTCTTTACAATAACCTATCATAGTACTATCAAATAATTCAATTGAATAAAAAACGTGCTAATATTATGTTGTCATTAATTCTACGCTATGTTGCCCAACATATTCTAATATCAGTTAACTATTCCTTATTCTCCTCCCATCTAAGATAATTTATCAAATTCGTTTAATAATTTTTTATTAAAACAAGTGACACACATAAATATAACACCTGAAACACTGAAAACCTTAACTTGCACCTCCTTATTCAACACTATCAAATATGGCAAGCTCTCTATAAAACATCAATTTCTCACTGGAACAAAATAATACCATTTATAAAAAAAAGATCTTAACTAAATACTCTTTTATTACCAACATTCTTCTTCTCAATCGAAACCAAATTAGGAATTTTTTATTTGAGTATATATCTAATGAGTATTAATTTTATCTTTTATTATTGTTGCTTTTTTTTATATCACTGTATTTATAAAACTATTATTACTTTTACTTTATACTGTCTTTTTTTTTAACTTTATTACTATTATTAATATTACTATTATTGTTATTATTATTATTATTATTATTATTTTCATTAATTTATCTTTGTCTTAAAAGCCTTAATAATATTATTTATAGTGATAGTGATTCCATTGTTGTAATAGTTTTATGGTTATTGTCATAATTTTTCCAAATGTTATGCTTATTTATATAATATCTGTCATAGTTATAAACTTTACAATAATTATTTTTACCATATTTTTTATCATTAGTTTTTTTATTATAGTTATCATATCATACTTACTATTTATAATGTTTATTTATTCATATTAATATTATTATTATTTTTTTTATATAATATTATTATAACAATTATTTGCAATTATTATTAGGGTTAAGAATTGGTTAGATTCAGGGTCGACGACGCCAGAGGGGCTAGGGGGCACGTGCTCCCACTTTTTTTGTGAAGAATTTTTTTTTTATTTAGAGAAAATTCTAGATATAGAGGACTTAGACGATTGTGCCCCTCCACTTCGAAACCCGTGTTGTCGGTCATGGGATTATAGTTTTCAACAAATTTAAGGTTAGGTTGTTGAACATTTTTTAGTTATTGTAGGCTGTTTTAACTTTAAACTTATTCCCTTCGCCCAGATAAAACATCTGGTATACAAGGCAGAGTTTTCAGATAATGTATACTGCATTAATTCATGTTCAGAATCACCAACTAAACTTCTTCCTAAAAATCCATGATCTTCATCAGTTTTAATGGCATCTGTCAGTTGTACCTAATATAGAAGTTTTTCAAGCTATTAAATTAGTGTTTTCAAAAATAACTGGAATACATTACTGAATTTTAATAAAAGATGATCATCACATGTTTGGTTTTTGATTGTCTTATATTTGATGAAACTTAAAATTTTTTTTAAACATCACGTTTCAGATATGCAAGGATAAGCATGATAACTGTTTAATACTTCTTAAAGTCAAAAAATCTCGTGTTTTACAAAAACATCTTAGATAAGTTTTTATATAGTTAATTTAAGTTAAAACATCTGTTTATAGTTTATAAACTTATCGTTACAAAATTCTTTATAATATAATACCCCTATAACAGTTACGTTACGTCTCGATCGGTTAAAATTATTAACAAGGTTACATTCTCTAATTTTTAATTAAATATTAAGTAAATAAACTTGATAATGCAGTAAATGTTTGTTTATCATTACCGTATTACTAAATACTATCTTTTATTTTATTTTTATTGTAAAATAGCTTCGTCTCAGTTGATTACTTTGTCACGAAAAAAAAAAATAAAGTCTCATTACGCAACGTTACGTCTCAAATGTTTGTTTTTTTTAAACTATACAAAGTGTTACCAATGGAGACTTAACGTAACGTAACTAAAGCTAGATTTGAGACGTAACTAAAATACGTCTAAAACAATTTTTTTTTAACGTTACGTCTAATTTGTTACACTGTTTAAAAAAAAAAAACGTAATGTAACGTAAAAAAGTTTATATTTATGACGTATTTTAAGTACTTAAGTTATTTTAACTTTTAAAAGTACTTTTTTTTTTATGTTTTTCATTACGTTTCTTTTAAATCTTTAAAAGTTGTATTTCCCTTAAGAAAGTATCTTTAAAAACTAACCAACAAGAGTGTGTTATTATTATTTTTTTTAAATTAATTAAAATAGTTTTGGAAAGCGTGTTAATGCGATTTCAAAAATCAAATACATAAATAATCAATTACTTAAACAATATTGTTACTAAAACAGTTTTGTTAAATTCTGTAACTCATGAATTACGGTATTTAATAATGCGTAAGACTTTTTAAATTAAATTGAAATTTTTTTTTGAAAAAGCTGCAAATTATTATTGTTAATTTTACTAATTTGTCACGAAAAAAATCACAAGTTTCAAATCGCAAAGTTAGGTCTCAATTATTTTGTAACTATAAAAGTGCAGTGTTATTTATAAAAGTGCAACTTTTAAAAAGTGTAGACTAAAACTTGACTTGATGTTAAAGTAATATATTCTTAAGACAAATTTTAACAACGTCTCATATTTATATTTTGTTACGTTTTTTTTGGTGAATAATACAAGCATAATACTTTACAAGCTGTTATAAACCCACAAGCAAAAATGTATATAAAATGTGAAGGTTTTTTACGACATAATTGTAACTTATTAATTGTTAAATCAGCTTTAGACAATCATTTGTTTAGGTTGCACATTCTAACATGCGGTGTAATATCTGTCAACACTCTCTAATCCATCTTACCAACTTGACTTCTCTCTCACTAAGTCATTTCTCTAAATCTACATCTCTCTCCCTCCCAATTCATATATCCCTAAATCCATATATATGAATGAACCTAAAAAAAACATTTAATTAGAAAGATAGCAAAGTTACAATGTTACGTCTCATTAGGTGAAAATGTTACGTGTGTTACGTAATATGTTACGTCTCGGTTACGTAAAAATAACGGATATTTTGCACTTAGCGTTACGTTACAGTGTTACATAGTGTTACGCAAAATGTTACGTCTCGTTTACGTAAAAATATCAGACAATTTGGACGTAACGTAACAAATCTCGTTTTCGTTACAATACGTCAAGTAACTTTAAAATGTTATGGATATAATATTAGGGACACAATATTTCTAGGGGTTATATAAATCCTCGTTATTTAAGTAATATAAAAACCCATTAAAAAACAATCAAATAATAAAAACTTCAATATACTGTGTTCATGCGTCTTGAAATAAGAAAAAAAAGGTTTTTAAAACAACGATGTGACCTAATCAGCGTCATCTTCATTCAAACCCCTTCATTTGGAGAACATTGGTGATGCTGTATTTCCAAAGACGATCTCAATTTTTTTATAAAATAGTCTGTCTCTGTCTTAGCCGTGTTGTTTATATTTATATACTATAAACAGATGATTTAGCTTAATTTAATACACACCAACTTATATAGAATATAACTCTTGACCACAGTAATAGCATTTAATAAAAAAATACGTCTAGAAAAAACGACGTATTGTCGCATCGTTATTACACTTAAAAAAATAAAATTAGTCGAAATAACGTTTTCAGTGTTTTCAGAAACGATATGAAAAACAAATAAGGTAAAGCAGCCTTGGCGCAGTGTTTTAAGAGCTCTGTCTTAGAACCAAGAGCTCTGGCGACAACATTTAGGAAGAGGGAATAAACTTCCTAGTTAAATACTTTTTCATTGTGCTCCATGATAAGACCGTTGAGTTATCTATGAACATCTTAATTAAAAAAATAGAAATAAAAAATTTAAAGTTTGATCTTAACTATTTTTTTTTTTTTTTTTTTTAAATAAACAAAACTTTGTTACAATAATAAAAGTTAACAAGTCAAGATATCGTTAAGAAAAAAAACTAAAAATAAATATAAAGAACGCGAATTACTCAAAGAAGACCATCAGGTCTTGTCACAGAGAAACCGCTAATTGCTTGTGGATAAAAAAAAAAAAAAAATAAATAAAAAAGAAAATACATTAAATATATACATATACTAATATAGACAAGGGATTTTCAAAAAAATTTAAAAGTAGATTAGTATATCATCAGTTGAAAAAATGAGTTTTTTAAAATTTTGTTTAAAAGAATCAAAATTACATTCTTGAGAAAAATCTTTAGAAGTATTTAGAACTATACTATTCCATAAAAATGGTCCGCGAAATGAAATAAAAAATTTTCCAAAATTAGTTTGAGAAAATGGTTGTCGAATTAAATTATCGTTCCTTAAAATATATTTATTTTTATCTCTTTGTAAATACAAGTTACGAAAAGAAACGGGTGATAGGGGGGTCTTGCATTTATACATAAATCCAAGAATATTAAAAACATTTAACTCATATATTGAGTGCTTTCATATCATATAAAAGAGGCTTGGCGTGAGCAAAACGGTCCTTGAAATTTATAAGACGTGCTACATGTTTCTGTTGCCGATAGAGAGGTTTAAGTTTACTTTTATAAGTGCTACCCCAAGCAATGTTTGCATAATTAATATGGCAGTGAATTAGCGAATAATATAACTGAATTAAGGTATGTTTATCTAGAAAGTTTCTTATTTTGTATAAAATGCCTATATTCTTTGAAATTTTATTGCACAAGTTAGCAATGTGGCTTTTCTAATTAAGATTTTCATCGATATATACACCTAAAAATCTTGTCACTAAAACTCTTTTAATAATTATGTTATCGATAAAAAGAAAGGGTAAGTTGCTAGGCAGCTGGTGCTTTTTACCATAAGGATGAAAAAGAATCCATTTAGTTTTATCAATATTGAATGATAGTTTGTTTAATCTAAACCATTCGGAAATTTTGGCTAGTTCAATGTTCATGTTGCTAAAAAGTGTAAAAATATTTTTATGAGAAAGAAATAAGTTAGAATCATCAGCAAACATATTTGTCATTAGGTTAGAAGCTTTTGGTAGATCATTAATATATATTAGAAATAGGAGAGGTACTTATATGGATCCTTGAGGAACTCCACATGAAGTATTTAACAAATTAGATGATACGTTATCATCTGCATAAACAAATTGTTTCCGAATATTTAGGTAACTTTTTGGCCAAATTAATATATTTCCAGTAATTCCGTACCACTCCAACTTTTTAAAAAGAATTTTGTGATTAATAGTATCAAAAGCTTTTGCCAAGTCAATAAAAACACCTAAAGTAAATTGAGAATTTTCAAATGAGTCAGATATATTTCTTGTAAATTGTAAAATTAAATTAATTAAAACTATTTATTTCTTTAACGTTTTATTACAACCTGTCGTTACAAACGTTTAAAAAAAATATTAGGATTTAATGTTTATTTGCCCGACTTTTATCTGCCGAACTTTGCTCAAAAAAGTCCGAAAAAATAACGTTTGTACAAAGAGTGGCTCGCAAGCCGCATGCGGCTCTTTTAGAAAAGTATAGCCTAGTCTTCGAATTATTATTACTTTATCAGAAAAGATTTTGTTTTGAAAAATAAATAAAGCTAATACTAAAAATAATAATTATTAAAAAGTAATAAATAACAAAGTTTAATTTTTGCAATTCAGGACTTACTCGCGAAAAACATGTAACTTTTTTTTTTCAAAGAAACAACTCAATTTTATTTTTTATTTGAATTTAATAAATGTTCCACAGAAAAATATATCTATTTTGTTTCATTGTTTAACAGTTTAACATTGTTTGAGGTCGTCCATAAAATACGTCACGCAAATTTTAAATGTTTTTACTTCCTATTTCCCCACCCCCTTCCCTCCATCATAAATTGTAACACTTTAGTAGCAAGTTTTATATGAACTGTCACAAAACCGCTAACCCCTCGCCCCCTCCCTTAGTATGACGTAATTTATGGACGGCCGCTTAAACAATGTTAAACTAATAGTTTAACATTGTTTAACGCCTCTACAAAACAAAGGAAAAAGTTTTTTTTTCCCAGAGGAAAAATAAATAATTCATCATTCCGTTATGAATAAAAGATTACAACAGAAGCAAGTTTTTAAGCAGCATGAAAAATTTCAATAGGTAAACGCCCTTACATTAATGGAGATTTTTTTTCTTATATATATTTCGCTTTGAATAAAATCTGTTAATCTTGCGGGAAAATCGGGGATTTTGCAACATCTGTAAAAGTAAAAAACAAAACGAACAAAACAAAACATTACATCGTGGCAAAAACCAAAGGTATGATCAGATTTAAAAGGAACCACTTTGTGTAATTTTCAAAGATATCAATGACTCTAAAAATCGTCATTAATAGTTAAAACAAGTAAAAGTCTGTTAAGTCTAAAATAATGATTAAAGTAGTTGAAAACTTAAAGAAAACGATTAACCTAAATAACCCCATTCTATTTCGTTTACAATAACACAGATTATTATATAGACGATAACATTTAAAAACATAAAAATTAAGGACAATTTAAAGTCGCGATAGAAAGCCAAAAAAAATTCGTTCTTACTACATTCCATGTAAAGAACGTGGAATGTAGTATGAACGCTCCAACAAAAGTTTGTTAAAAGGAAATGACGCTAAATTGTTAGGTTTAATACAATTTATATCTATATATATTAAATATATATAAATTTTATATATATAACTATATATATAAATTTATATATATAAATTATCATATTTTTATATACTTTATTATATTTTTATTTTTTTATATTTTTATATACTTTATATTTTTATATACTTTATATATATAAATTAATAACTATATTTATAATTATATAAATCTCTTGCTTCAATGAAAAACTTAAAAACAAAAATCAATGAGTTTTTACGATGTCCTATAACAATTGTGGCGACACTAATCAACAATATGCCATTTTTCGCAGAAAATTAATAAATCAAACACTGCTCTTCTTCTAAACGCTCTAAAACGATCATATCTAAAAACAAAAAAACTTTCTTTACCAAGTTTTACCAAACTTTTTCTTTAAACAAACTACCAAGTAAAGCTGAAAATCAATTAAAAATATATCACCAGTTGCACAAGGAGAAAAATAGCTCCTTTTGTATTTAGAGGAAATGTTAAAGCAGAACTTGAAGCAAATAGAATAAAATAGACGAATTAACACTCTGGATAAGTCTGGTGCCAATGGTTCCAAATAATGACGGCAAATTTCGGATTTGCAGGGACATTAAAGTTATGACTTTTTTCAACCCCATGCTCCTGTATTTTAGTTTAATGAACTTTTACCTAAAAAGTACGAAATGAACTATTATTTGCATATCTTTTGAAATAAGTTCACCCCACCTTTGAAAAATTGATTTTGCCATAAAATCGATTATTCAATGGCGGGTTGAACTTTCTTTAAAAGATATGCAAATAATAGTTCATTTTGTTCTTTTTAGGTAAAAGTTCATCAAACTACAGTACAGGAGCATGAGGTTGAAAAAAAGTCATAACCCTATTGTTAATGCGATCTGACAACAAGGCAATCGGAAGAACGCGTTTTCTAACTTTAACCCTAAACGATATTATATACCAAGTTTTAATATTGGAGTAAACTCTGCTCAGGAAAAACTACAAAATGCTTAACGAGAGGTTTTATAAGATATTAAAGGAATTTGCTGACGGTGTTATAAAATTCGCTCCAAATTTAAAAAAGCATGATTTAACTTTACACAAAATTTTTTATTTGTATTTTCAAAAGAAGGAATGCAACTAGATTCAGAGAAACTTTAAAATATTGAGAACACTTATATGTGAGACTATGGAGTTAGAGATCTTATCAAGTTAGAGATCTTGTTAAAAAATACTTAAAAAAATTTTGAGTATATAAACGTGATGATTATGAAGCTTTAAATGAAGCATTTAAGGACAATAATTGATAAAGACGCCGACCAATAGTTTCTGCAATACTTTCATTGACTTTTATAATGAACAAGTAGAGAGATTTAAATTAAACCTCTCTTTAGCTTCAAATTATCCAAATCAGTTGGGTAAACAAAAATATCAAAAAAAGCTTCAAGATACTCATAGAAACTTTTTTAAAAAATGCTCATAGAAACTTAAAACTGAGTTCAACAGATAATGCAAATTAGTTGAAAAAAATTAGTAAACAGAGAAGTTTTACAATATTAAGTTAGTATTTTAATACCTACAAAAAAAATCCTAAAAGCTGGTGCACTTATATTAAAAAACAAGGAAAAATAAAAACAGATATCAAGGCAGTGTATGATTCGCAGACAAAAACGGTATCATTCATTGTTGAAACTATAAATCTTTTAGTCAGCATTATGATAAAACTTCAAGGAGTTCAAAATTCTAACTACATCTTCTGTTGACAGTAAAACTCTATTTAGTAATATTCGAGAAGCTAACTCTTTTGCACAGATGAATCGAAATTTAAATTATATATTTTTTATTGCAGATTAATATATATATATATATATATATATATATATATATATATATATATATATATATATATATATATATCTTATTATAATAATAATAATAATAATAATAATAATAACAATAATAACCGCTGAGGTGTGAGACAATGCGTTATCTTGGTGAAACAGGATTTTCTTTTTCTGAAAATGTGGCCGTTTTTCCGCAAGTTGTTTCTTTAGCTTGTCAAGCAATAATGCGTATCATGCTCCTGTAATGGTTTTTCCTTTTTAAAAATAAATGATTAAAATAACTCCACAAGTATCCCAAAAAACAGTTTTTGCTTTTTTTGTAGCCAGTTTTCCATTTGCAACCTACTGTTTTGACTGTACTTTTGTTTCGGGCGTATAATGATGTATCCAAGTTTCATCTGCAGTAATTAATCGTTGCCAAAACTCGGATTTATTGCGCCTAAACAGCGTAAACAGAGCGTTGAAAATGTTCATTCGAACACGTTTTTGATCCAACGTGAGCAAACGTTGCACCCAACGCGCGGACAGCTTTTTCATGCCTAAATTTTCATGTAATATATGAAAAACACGTTCTTTTGATATGTTCATAACCTCTGCTATCTCTCCCACTTTAATTCGGCGATCGTCTAGCGCCATTTAGTGAACTTTGGCGATGTTTTCATCGGTACTTGCAGTTTTTGGACGTCCTGAACGTCCTTCCAAGCTGTTTTTGGACGTCATCGCCTTCCAAGCTCTGACGGCCACGTTTGAATTCAGCTGCCCAAAATTTCACTGTGGTAAACAATGGTGCAGAGTCCCCATACACGGAATCCATCTCATCTTTGATTTGCGTAGGCGTATTGACTTTTAAAAACAAATATTTAATGACAGCTCGAATACTCGATTTTGTTCATTTTCACAAAATTTCTCACATCAACTCACTCAAACGACTGTTACATAACAATTGCGCGTTCAAAATGGCTGAAACTTTGGTGAATAACTATCAACATATGAACAAACAAAATTCACTTGTTTTTATTTACGAGTGCTGCCATCTTCACGTCGAGGTCGAAAACTTTTCAGACCAGCCTCATACAAGAATGAGATAAGTAAATTGAGCATATGAGAATTCAATTCATCCAAGAATACCGTTATCTTCGAAAAAAATATTGTAATTGAGAGAATGCATTAAAGGTAAAGTTGTACTAATTTTAAAGTAAGTTTATAAAATTTAAAGAAATTTTTTAATTTTTACAGGGAAAGTAAGTATAACTTCAATTATAATATATTCTTTATTTATTTGTGTATGCTCAATCGTAAAAACCTTTTTTAAACCTTTCAAAGTAGGCCGAGGACGTCATTGTACACCAACAGAACGCAACATTATTTTGAAGCATCATAGAAAGGTTAAATCTTACTCATATATACAAAATATTCTCGGATGTTCAGCAAAGGTGATTTTAAATACCTTAAATTCTAAAGTAAACGTTGAAAAACGAGGTGGAAAACGTGACTACCGCACAAGAAGACCGAAGAATTGTAAGATATGTTAAAGGCAAATCATTTTCATCGGCCAGGCATGTAAAAGATGATCTTGAATTACACGTGACTGACACAACTGTTCGTAGGCGCTTAAGAGAGAATAGTTTATATACATACAGTCCACAAAAGGTTCCTTTGTTGACAAAAAACATACCGCTAAACGTTTGCAGTTCGCAAAGTAACATTTGAATTGGCCCATCAAAAAGTAGCACAACATATTATGGACCGATTGATCGAAATTTGTTCTTTATAGAGATACAAGTTTATAATAATATGTATACCATCCAGCTAATACAGAGTTTCAGAAAAGATATACCATAAAGAATGTGAAACATGGTGGAGCCAAAGTCATGGTATGGGGCTGCTTCTCATATAATGTGTCAGCCCTATTTATAATATTAATGGTATCATGGACCAACATATATATGTCGACATCCTCAATAATGTCATGCTGTCCTATGCAGTTGAAGATATGCCGCTAAAATGGGTCTACCAACAAGACATCGACTCGAAACACACTAGTCGTAAGGCAAAGAAGTGGTTTCAGTTCAATGGGGTTGAGTTTATGGAGTGGTCTGCTCAGTTGCCCGACCAAAATTCCATTGAAAACTTATAGGAAGATGATAAAAAAGCAGTTTCTTGTGCTAATCCAACTAATGCTCAGCAGTTATGGATAGCTATTCAACAAGCATGGTACGCAATACCCGCAGGAAAATGTCAACGCCTTGCTGACTCAATGCATCGGCGTTGCGAAGTTGTTATTAAATTTTTTTTTTTTCCATTTTCAGATACCACTGCTATTTCGATGACAGCAAGCTTTTTTAATATTATTATTTTGTTTCTGAAATAAAATATAAAACTACTATTGATGTGATTTTTTTTATTCTATCAGATTTAAGTTTCAAAATAAATATAACAAAAATTTATTTAGTTATTAGTAAAAATTGCTCAATAAAGTTCAAAATATTCCAGGTACTGCTCACAGCTGTATAAAAAGTATAAACCTTTTTAATTTTATTTAATGCGATATGTTATAATTTTTGCAATAGTCTGAATTATCATGGTTATTTTTAAATTGATTAATTGATTAATTCCAAGTATCTACGACTCTATTTGAGAAAAATTATATTTAGCATTACTTTTACAGCATGCCTTTGTTAATTTATACTTCAATTGGATTTTAGATATCGAGTTGTTTAATCAATTTATCTCTTCATAATCATTTTTTATTTTATATTGAAAAATTAGATCTCCTCGTAAATGACGTTCTTCTAGTGCTATTAAATCCATAGCACATAATCTTTCTAAGTATGGCTTTTTCTTTAAAGCTGGTACTAGTTTTGTAACTCTTCTTTGTATTTTTTCTAACCGCCGCACAGTGAATCAAAATCCATAAAAAACGGCAAAAAACCCCCCATAAAAAAGTATTTCTGGAAATTAATTAATTAAGTTATAATGTTACTAAAAACCACTAAAAGTCAATAATTAATTTTTTTGTGAACAATTTTCAAGATTTCACCAATTTATACGCCTTTTTCCGAGACTTATTTATTTTATTTTATTTATCGGAAAACTCGTTTAAAAAAATCTAGCTTTTGTGTCACTCTTTTAAGATTGACATGGGTAAAAACAGTTTAAAATTAAATTTGAAGTCATATGTTTAAGATGTTTGGCAACTACTAACAATATTTTTGACAATAATTTTTTTTTTTAGTTTTTCATTACTGAGATCTCAAAAATGTGTCATAAATTGATTTTTTTAAATTAGTTTAATTATGAGTTTAGTTTAAAAACTAAACGATTCCACTAGATTCCATGGTAGTTTTAATATTTCCCCATTAATAGGTAATATATGAAAGCAGAAAAAATAAAAATCATTTGCCCAAACTTGCCCCAATTAAAATAAGACCTTTCAAATACTTCGGTTTTTTTGTGTTTTTTTTTTCGTTTTTAATTAAAACTTGCCGTATAAAGTAGCGAATATTAGTTCATTGCTTTCATTCATTACACAAATTATACATTTAGTTCCTATTAGTAAAAAAACTCATACTCATGCAGATGGTGCTAATTATCAAACCTCAAAAACCAATATATGCAACGTTTGATGGCATAGTGCATGTTTTAAAATTAAAACTTGTGTATAAAATAACTTAAAATAGTTCATTGCTTACATTCAACATGAAAAGAATACATTTAGTTCCTATAATTCAAGAGTTAGGAATTAATCATGATAACTTACTCGAGGCTCTTCTACGTGAGTTTTGTAGACTGGAGGGTCTATACTATGAAAATATTGAAAAACCTGAAATGATAAATCTAAAGAAAACTCTAATAATATTTAAATGTAAATTCCGATCAAAATTGCGGAAGTATGCAAAAACCTTCTCTAGACTTTTAGAACACGAGCGAACTTGGTTGAACAAAGATATTACTGTTAACAAAAAAAATGTTGCATCAGGTTCAGGTAGAAAGTGCAAGAACTGGGAAGATTTAGGTGATAGAAGCAGAAGATCTAAGGTATTTATAAATAAATTAAATTCAACCCAGTTAAAAAAATAGTTTACAAGCTTATTATATATATATTAAATATTATCTTGTTTAAGGTTGCCGAAAAGGCTGAACATCCTGCTTAAGCATTGGCATTAGCTTCAATAAAAAAAGCCACTAGAGATCCTAGCAAAAAAGACTTCGTTGATCTTGTGAAAAGTGCTACAAACTCTGAAAAAGATAAAATCAAAAAGATAAATTTTCCGATAAAAATGAAAACCGAAGATGCCTTGAGCTTAAAAATTCAGTGTGACCTTTCTGATGAACAGTATCAAATTATTAGAAATTCATCGATAATACATAATGCAGATATTTATCCTTCACTTCATGAAATTAGGAATGTTATCACAAATGTTATCCTGAGGGTTTAATTGTGACAGAAACATCTGCTTCAACTTCTCTACAGGGTATGTTTAATCATACTCTGACAAGGATATTAACTTTTACGGAATGCCAAGACTCTATGAGAATGTTTGCTGAAATTGGGGGGAGGTTTAAAGGTCTACTTCATTTTAAAGGTGGTTTTGATGGTGCCTTTAGTCAAAGTGTCTGTAAACAAAAATACACTGATACAAATATTGCTGAAGCCCAAGTTAATGAACAAAGTCTTTTCCAGACAGCTGTTGTTCCACTTAAATTAACCATCATGAACAAAAATGTATGGTTAAATAAAAAGCCCTCTAGTACACATTACTGTAGACCCCTCCATCTCCAATATCAAAAAGAAACGAAAGAATTGATAAGAAATGAATATGAACTTTTAAAAGCAGAAATAAATAGACTAGTCAAGTTTGAAGTAAAGTTAGAAGTAGAGGAAGGCAAACCGGATACGACTATCACATTTAAGTTCAAACTAGATTTAACCATGTTTGATGGTAAAGTGGTTAATGCCCTCACTAACACTCTGTCCTCGCAATCATGTAATGATAATTGCGGAGCTAAGCCTAGTGAACTTAATAACCCAGCATTGATCAGATCTAAACCAATCAATGAAAAAGCTTTATTTTTGGGTCTTTCTACTCTGCATTGCTGGCTCAGATATTTTGAATATATTTTACATTTAGGATATAAATTAGATAGTAAAAAATACTTTGCAAAATCCCCTGCTGAAAAAGCATTAGTAAAAAGTAAAAAAACGAACATTCAACTGAGGTTTAGAGAAGAGCTAAGTCTTATAGTTCATATGCCCAAACAGAGTTTTGGCAACACTAACGATGGAAACACTGCCAGAAGAGCATTTGAAAATGCTGAAACTTTCGCTGATATAACGGGAGTAGCAGTAGATGTAATTATTAGATTGAGGACAATCCTAATAGCAGTATGCTCCTGTTATGAGTTGAACTCTGAAAGTTTTGGCCAGTATTGCTATGAAACTACAGCTCTTATACTCAAAAACTATTGCTGGTATGTGATTCCCCCAACTGTTCATAAACTCTTGGAACATGGTGTGCAGATATCTGAGGCATTAGAACTGCCAATTGGTTACTTTTCTGAAGAGTCACAAGAGGCTCTAAATAAAGAAATTCGCAAAGCTAGATTAAACCATACAGCCAAGATATCTAGAAAGAATGTTATGAAAAACCAGTACCAATACTTGTTGATTAGAAGTGATCCTGTAATATCAAACACTTGTTTTAAAAAATACAAGGTTGAAAATGGAAAAACACTTACCCCTGAAGTTTTATCTTTGTTAATGCTGTAATAATGAAATAAAGCCTTTTTATTAGTATTAGGTTTTCTTTTTTTGTTTTCTTGAAAGAAAAATTAGATAAGATAAATATTTATTTTGTTTTTAATATATTTTAATATTATATAATATTAAAATATTTTTCGAACCAGTTTTTCTTTTTAATTAATAAATGTTTTGGTTTGAGGAATTTAATTTTTTCAAATTAAGTCAGTCATTGTGCGAGTAAAAGTCTCTAGCGCGTATACGCCTAAGTAGTACGAGCCTTAGGCACAAGAAATATTTAGATTAAAAAATATGTGGTATTCTTTTATATGGTATTTTGGATCAAGGAATTCGATTTTTTTATTTAGGTTATATTTTACGCGCGTAAAAGACTGTTACACGCGTATGCGCGCGCCTTACGCGTCATAGGTACGCGTAAAAATTATTTTTAATGAAAAATTTAAATTTTTTGACCCAAAATACGATAATATTGATGTATCGCATAATTATATATGATAGTTATATAATTTTTGCCGTTTTTTCACCTTTCTGACTCACTGTGCGCCGCGTTGATCCCTGATAAAACAGGACGCATTGGGTAATCTTTCTTGAGTTTGCGCGCCTTAATCATTACATATACTATATGTAGTATACAATCTGATAGATATATTTTAAAATATGTAATTATGTTTAGCTTAACATACCTACGTATTTTAAAATACATCCATCAAAACTCCTTTTGGTATAATAATGCGAAACTTGTGCCTTTATTAAAGGAAAATTTCTCAATATTTTATTTATTTTTTAAATAAATTGCAATAGTTTTGTAACAATATTTTTGAAAGTAAATACATCAAAATCGTTTTAACAAATTTATTTTTCAAAAAGTTTATACACAGCCGTATGTATTGAATTCTTCGCATATTTTAGCGCATAGTAAGAAAATAATAAGAAATTAAAGCTCAAGGTACTTATTTGTAAGTTGTTTGGCACACAGTAGTGGAAATAGTTTATTTGAAAACAAATTTAAACCTGAAACGGTTTGCATTTTCAAAACCACAATACTTTGCAGATATATAATCTAAGTTTTGAAAATATTCTGTCGACGTCTTTCAAAAAAAGGGGGATTAAACGGGCAGGTCATGAATTTTTGGTGTTCAAGATATGGTAACTTTTTTTGGATGATGAAAACTTTAAATGTAAATGTAAATGTGAATACTGATATTAAATAACAATGTTTTACAAAAAATTAAAGCGACCGGAGCTTGGAAACAATATACACTTGAAAAATTGGGATCCATTTTCCCAAATCTTTAACAGTACCTATAATAAGGGCAAATCTGTTATTCCACTTCTCTTGTATGGTTCAGGTTTTGGAATCTCGGCTAAAAACAACGCTAAAATGTTAGCAAAGAACTTCTCATCAATATCATATATTGATTCCACTAGTCCCTTTCTACCCGATATAGCCAAAAAACAGGTTAGTCTATTGTCTGACGTATTACTCCAGCTTCTGTATCTAAAGTAGTTTTTCTGCTTAGATTCTTCTACAGACAGGTCCGGACAACATATCTGTTACAGTCTTGCAGAAGTGTTCTAAGGAACTGTCATCTATACTTTCAAAACTATTTAACAAGTACTTATCAGAGTCTTGTTTTCCATCCTGCTGTAAAGTGGCATCTGTTATCCTTATTTTTTAAAAATCTGATAGATTTTATTGTGCATTAGATAGTTGTGAAGAGGCTAAGGCTATTGCTCTTGACAACTCTCTGTTTTTATGACTAGCAACTCATTCTATTATCTCCTAATGAGGTTACAGCTCTAAAACTCAGTTTTATGGTTCTGAGGCCGGCTGGTATTTAGGTTTCTTGAACTCTGTGGTAGCTCTCAGAGAGGCTGATTTCATCAACAGCTAAAAAATATGAGTATTAACAGTGCCATTTTGCGCATGGATGATATCCCTGTTCGTATGCCATATTTGGATGCCACATTTGGAGCCCTTTGCTACGGCTTAGGGTTTATTAATATTGATGAGGCAACTAATTGGGTTATTAAAAAGTGTACTGAGTACTATCTATGCTTTGAGTCAAGTTCTTTAACAAATTTAAAAATGAATAAAATACTAAAAACTAAAAAACACAAAAAATCGTCGTCATCACCAAGTTCTCTAAACCTATTACTCACAATTATTCGTGGTCTTCTTAGTAACTTTTCTTTTGTTGAGTCTTATCTCTTGCAAAGTTCACCGGACATACTTGCTCTTTGTGAAACTCATTTGAGTTCATTTGTCTCATCTTTGGATCTTAGTGTTGATGGTTATCTTCTTTTAGTTTGTGTAGACTTTAATAGTCACATACTAAACCTGGGCATTTACATTCGTAAGAATTTACCCATTTGTCGGGATACTAGGTTTGACTATTCTTTTATGTGCTTTCGTTTAGCACCACTTCCCTTTATTGCCTATCTTTTTGTTTTTCTCTTTGTTCTATATTGCTCTCCTTCATCTCAAGACTGAACTCTTTTTGATGTTATTTCTGATCAAATTGACCAAGCCCTCTCTCTTTATTCATTAGCCAATATCGTTGTTGTAGGTGACTATAATGCACATCACACTGAATGGCTTGGATCTAGTGTCAGTGGCTCTGCAGGCATTGAATCATTTATCTTCTCTACTTGACTTATGTCTTGTTTCTGATCCTAGTCAGTGCTCAGTTTCTCTACATTGATTTTCTTCGTAACCTTTTGTCTTCCTGCTGACAAATGCGCTTCTAACATAACTTTGTGGATTCAGGCTTGCGTGGAATATTTTATTTCTTCTCGACGGTTCCAGGTCAAGCCTCACTCTTCTCTATAGTTTTCCTCACATTGCGCTGCTGCAATTTCCAATCAAAACCGTTACTTCCATATCAATCAGCAAAACAATTTTTCAAAATACAGACGTCTGTTTACTATTTCTAAAAATCATTGTAAAAAGGTTTTGTCTAACGTCAAAGCCCGTTATTCTCAGGTCATAAAATCTCGTATTTCATTACAAAAATTAGGCTCTCGTGACTTCTGGAGAATCTTTAATAGTATCAATAATAAGGGCAAATCTTTAATTCTACCTCTCTTGTATGTTTTAGACTTTGTCAGTGACTCTGCAGGCATTGAAAGACAATTGACCTCACCTAAAGACAAAGCTGAATTGTTTGCTAAGAACATTTCATCTATATCATCTCTTGATTCCACAAGTTGCGTTCTACCTGAGTTAGTCATCAAACAAGTTGATTCATTGCTTGACATTCGTATCACTCCAGCTTCTGTATCTAAAGTGATTTCTTGCCTAGACTCTTCTACAGCTTGTGGTTCGGACAACATACCTGTTATGTTGTTTATACTTTTAAAACTATTTAACGAGTACTTATCAGTGTCTTGTTTTCCTGCCTAATGGAAAGCGGCGAAATCTTTAATTAACAAATATTTACTCTCTCGTCTTGAATCTAATAACTTTCTGATCATCAATATGGATTTTCATCTTCTCGTTCTACAGCTAATTCGCTAACAGTAATAACCAATAGGTTTTATTGTGCATTAGATATAGGTGGAGAGGTTAAGGCTATTGCTCTTAACATTTATAAAGCTTTTGATAAAGTTTGGCATGCTGGTCTTCTCCATAAGCTTTCTTCTTACGGTGTATCTGATGACATCTTTAAGATTATTGAAGCTTTTCTTACTAATCATAGTATAAAAGTTGTTCATGATGAAAAGTACTCTTCCTCATATCCTGTAACTTCTGGGGTTCCTCAAGGCTCTATTCTTGGCCCTATATTCTTTTTTTTTTTTACATTATCTACCTTCCAGAAATTTTCAATCACATATCAAATCAATTGAAAACCAAATTATTTGCAAAATTAACATCTGCTGATGTTGCATCTCTTTACCGCGCTCGCCACTTTCTTACTCCAGACTCTATAAATCTCAAATCCATCCTCGCATGGAATACCGTCGCCACATCTGGGGCGGATCTTACAATAATGCTCTTTCTCTTTTAGACAAGGTCTTCTAACTCTAATAGTGGTTGCTTGCTGTCTTGTTGAAAGTGAAAATGTCAACAACAACAAAATGTGGAAAGAAAAAAAAATCACTTTTTTTTGTTGTAGTATCTTAAAATAGATCGATATTCATCGGAACAGTTAATTTATCTAAAAAAAAATTTCTTATTGTTTAAAAAGGCGACCAAGGAAAGTTTGAAACTCCCTCTATTTGAGGATGTTGTCAACTTTATGAGGTCATATCTTTTTAACATTAAAATATTTTTTTACAAAATGAAAATTTTACAGATGAATTTTAGTCGCGTTCATAATGGTAGAGTTTTTTTTTAATGCTTTTATTACCCTCTAACAAAGACCTTGGGGCCCTAATTTTAGATAATAAAGTTACTTGAAACTACATGTCCCATAAATAAGGTATTAAATAAGGTATGTCGGGAGTTGTACGTAACAGTGACTTTAAACAGGTTTTGTGGATAGTCTGTAAGACTTCTAAAAAGTTTGTATCCGCTCTCCTAAAACTGTTTAAAATCACAGTTAACAGATTCAGAGGCCTGTTCAGACCAAAAACTCAATCCTTTACTTGAATCGGAATTTGACAAAAGTGAAGAAATTCACATGTATGCTTGATAAGAGCAGGCAATTTCGTTGACACTCTTAGATTCTTAAAAAAAAAAATTAGCCAACTTTATATCATAAGCATAAAAGTATTTTAAGCTATTTAGCTTTAAAATAGTAATAACTGTCTTAAGATTTTAATGAGATTCACCTTCGTTTTTTATTTGCTATGCCAATAATAAGCAATTTGCTTACGCCACTATCTTTGTATTTTTTTATAGCCTATTCCTTCGTCATAGCTAAACTTTTTTTTTGACATTACATTCTGTCACTTTTTCTATATTATTCAAAAAAAACATTTAAATCCACCTCTAACGTCAATGCTCACTTTTAGAATGTAATCCTTTGACAATATTTTCTCCTTTATTACTGTCTCAACAAGTTCTTTAATATTTTTACAATAAACCAATTGTTTGATTCAAAATATGCTTTATAAGTTTATTTATATCCAAAATTGGGATTTTTTCAACTAGAAAAAGCGCTTTTGCAGAGCTTTTTGATTATTCATCGGAAAGCAACTTTGGCTGCAACTATGAATTTCTCTACTTTTGGGTGGTTTTGGGTTTTTCAATACTTTTGGGTGTGTATCTTAATATCAAAAGAACTTTACATCCAAGTTGTTTTTTTATCTCCTCTTTCTTATCTTTCTCATGCTTTTTTACATTTAGTACAAATACCATTTTTTTTAACTACTGCAGTATAAAAATTAAGTTCATACTATCTATATAGTTTATATAAATTTTCTTGCGGTATACCACAAGGTAGTATACAAAACAGAAAAATGTTTTTTATACTTCTTTACCTGTATTGTAAGCGTTTTTTACCGTAATTAAATTATTATTAAAGATTTGCTTCAAAACTAGTGCTCTAAGGTTCAAATATTTGTTGGGCGAGGGTGCAATAAAAGTATTAAATAAAAAAACCTCTATTACTAAGAACGCGACTAAAATTCATTTGTAAAATTCTCATGTAAAATAATATTTAAAGTTTCAATTTCTACATTTTCTACTTTCAGATTTTTCAGGTATATATTGTTTCTAGGCTCTTTTTAATTTTTTGTAAAGGTTTGCACCATCTCTGTAAGTTACTTATCTTTATTATTAGTTATTTATCACAAAAAATTTATGACCTGCTCGTTTAACCGCCTTTTTTTTTGAAAGACGTGGATAGAATATTTTCAAAACTTAACTTATAATTGTACAAAGTATCGTGGTTTCGAAAATGCAAACCGGTGGACATTTTTTTTCAAATAAATTATTTCCAATACTGTGTAAACTCTTTGCTTTTATTTAAATTTATTTAACAAAAATTACTATACATATAATAATTCCTAGAATGATATAAAACAGCAAAAATAATTTAATAATACTGTAAACCTAATAAGATAATTTATCTTTAATAATTATAAATTGAAAGAAATATATTTAATAAAAAAGAAAATAATCTGAGGCTTAATGAAGTATTAACAATATACAACCAATCAATACACAATAATTTTAAAGTTACTTTGGCGAAAAAAAAGAAATTAACCTACTCAGGAAGCAAGGATAATGACTTGCCTATGCCAGCGAGTTTGTTAAATGGTGTAATAAAATTTAGTTCCGGGATTGCCTCTTCTGGGAAGCCGTAACAGGGTCATTGTTGAGCCTTTATAACGTATTAACTTATAACAAAGTTTTGTCATAGCAGACAAGACAGACATTGGGTCGATACTGGCCTATCAGTGATGAATATACATTAACTTAATATAAACTACATCTATAGCATTTGCGTTTACAGCGCAACCTTTTGCATCCACCTTAAAAGTAGTTTTTTACTTTTAATACAAATATATATTTTAAAAACTTTATTATTAAAAAAAAGAATTTTCAAGTGAGAATCTATTCCATTTATTTAAATTCTATTTTGCATACATAATAATTTATAGATAAATCGATTTTTAAATGTATTTTAGTAAAGGAAATTTATGTTTTTAAAACAATTTCTATACAAATTATTGCAAATTAGTTTAGGTATGTGCGTAAATTCGGTTTTTACGAAAACGTTTTTTTCAGCCAAATTTAGGCCGAAAAAAGCGTTAGAAGATTTTTATAGAGTGGCATAGCATAAACATGTTTTGCGGTGTCATTTTTTAAAAATATGTATTAATATAAATATTTTTTAAATACTTTAAGAGTTTACTATAGTTTTGCATAATTTTTTTCTTTTTCTTTTATTTTAATACACATTTCTTTTGATCTTATTGATACCGAAATCTTTGTTCTACTTACTGCATCAAGTTTGTATTGAAAAAATGTTGTTCCATTAATAATAAAGCTCGTTGAAATACCTTCCCAGTGGGCACAGAACCTAAAAAAGTCGTCTTTTGAACGTTTAACTACCTAGATTCTTTGCTTCAAAAGCTAGATTCGTGGTTCAACACTACCTAGAGGTAGTGTTGAACCACGAATCTTGCTTTTAAAGCAAGCGCACTATCCACTGCGCTACGGCTGCTCAATCTTAACTATATTTGATGTTGGTTTAGTAGAACATATAAAAACATGCAAATTAAAATCAAAAACTTTTATAAAAACTTAGTATTTTTTTTTAATATAATTTTTTTAATTATTAGAAGATAATGTAGACACCCCTCGAGGGCTTTTAATACACCTGTATATATTTACTGCCTTTTTTTAAGACTTTTTTGATATCAAGCTGTATGCATTGTAACAAAAATTGACCAAGTTTTGACATATTAAGTTAAAAAAAACAGTTTCTTTAACAAACCCATATGTCAAAAATGTCGTAAAACGCCATAACTTTTTGTAGAATTGTTTAACTTTAAATTACTTTATTGGAGCTCTTTCTAATGATATATAACAATTTAGTATTTAACCATTTTAAAAACGGTTATACAGAAATTAGTTCTTCTGTTAAATAAATAAGGTTTTATATTGGATATGTGGTATGACTACAAACAAGTGAAGAAAACCACTAGGGAAAGAAAAATTCAATAGAATTGTAATAATTGGTTTTAATAATTATTTTTTAAGACAATAATTGAGAAGAATCCTAGCTCGGGTTGATACTTTCTTAATAACCTCGTGTTAACAATATAATATAACCGTAACAAAACTTTAAACTCTACAAATCAAGAATACCCAGATAAACCGGTAATATAATAACAAAAAGCCATAAAAATCATATCACTTTTTACATAAACTCCTAGGTTGACTTGGTCAACTAATAAAATAAATCTTTTAAACGCCACAAATTTTCACCTGCGCTTGCCGCCTGTCTGGTCAGCCGCTAACTAATTGACCTGAACGTTTCATCGGAAGCAATCACACCTGGTTCATCTTCGATTACTTTATTATTTTTATTTTCGATCAATTTGTTTGGCTTGTTGTAGCTAATTTATCTAATGTATTAATTTTCGAATAGGTTGAAAACAGGTTGTTCAAATTCCTTCTTTGGATAAAATTTGTAAATGTGCGCCTCATACTTTTCCATCAGTTCCTCTAATAAGTTTAAAAACTTTTTCCATACGCCATTGACTTTTAGGGATCTTGGTATCATCTCTTATAAGAACTACATCATTCGCTACTAGTTGTTCGGTATACGAAGTTTTATCTTTAACATGTAAATGGTGTTGTTTAAGTTCATTAAGATACAAAGTTGAAAATCTTTTCCAAAATTTAAATATTGCAGTTTTTAAAAATATTGTTCTTTTGGAAACATCTTCAGGTAGTATGTAAATTTCATTCAATTTATTATGAATATTTCGACCAAATTAAATGTTATGGTGTTAAAGCTTCTTGAGTATCATCCTCGCTTATGTAATACAAAGGACGACTGTTTATCACAGATTCAATTTCACATAGTATTGTTTCTAATTCTTCGTTAGATAGAAGAGCCTTTCCAATCGTTTTCTTCAATGTAATTTTAACAAATCTAACTAAACGCTCGTAAAATCCACCGCACCAGGGGGAAGCTGGTAAAATAAACTTCTGTTTCACGTCATTCTTTATCATAAATATTTAAACTTCTTTAGATTTAAAGGTTTTAAAATTATCAGAAATAATAAGTTGAGGATAACCTCTTCTTGCTGCAAAACGCTTAAAAGCTCTTAAGAAGTTTGGAATTTTCATGTCAGGTGTGAGTTCGAGATGGATTGCTCGACTAGACGCGCAAGTCAATAGCAAAACATATCTTACAGACAGCGTCCTTAATTATTGTTTTAATAAATAAAGGTCGTGAGAAATCCAAACCAGTTGATTGAAACGAATATAAATTATTAACTCGAAAATCAGATAAATCTAGGCTGCTAGGTACTAACAATGTTCTTCCTTGGAATTTCTTGCATGTTACACATTGTCTAATAATACTTTTAACGTTGATTTTCCTTTTATTATACATAATTGGGAACGTACTTTATTCAGCGTCGATTCGATTTCATGATGCAATACTTTTTCATGACAGTTACGAATGAGTAATATCGTGAACCAACTTTCTTTGCCTTGTAATATTAAATGGTGTTTTGCTGTAAAGTTCAAGTTGGCATTTTCAAATCTTCTTCGAAATCGCAGTAGTTTATCTTCATCATCGAATAACATAAGTGAACTTCTTAACTTATTCAAATCTTCTGTCGTTTCGTAAAAATCTTAGTTTGTCTTTAATCCATTCATTGAGTGCATATTTGTACTTGTTTGTAGTCAAAGTTACTTGTTTGTTTAATGGTAGCATTTTCATTGTTTTTAAAAAATTGTTAGTAAATCAAAAAACATATCCAGTAGTTATAATTAATTTTTAAAATGAACTAAATCTACCTGCATCAATAACACAACTAAACCTGGCGATGATTCCGACATTACAAACAACTATATTTCCCCCTCTTTTACATTCAGACATAATATCCACATTAAACTCGTTATCAACTGTAAATTCTTTAATCTTTTCATTCATATTTAACAAAAATTCTGGTCCTTTTAACCAACATCCTAAATCAACAAAATTACTTATGCGAGTAGGAAAATCAACTAGGTTCAATTCTCCACTAATGTGATTCCATTTTTGTCTATCAACAATTTTTCTCTACCCATGGTTTCCACGTTCTCTCCTTTCCCTTAATCCAATACAATGCTACCTCTGAGTCACACCAACAAATTACACTATCAAGTTTTACTCTTCCACTCAAAACTCTTAACACCTCCTCTATAAGTCTGCTCAGTAACACACAACCTAGTAGCTCTAGTCTAGGTATACTTATTTCTTTTAAGGGCAAAACAAGTGACTTTGAAACTAAAAACTTTCTATTCACTCCAAAACATGTTTCTGTAACTAGATAAATAACAGCACAATAAATAAACTTAGAGCTGTCACAGAATCCATGTAACTGAACACGCTTACTATCTTCAATAACTCTCTCAAACACAAATCTTGGAATTCTAACTGAACTTAACAACTCAAGGTCTTAGAAAAATTCTATCCATACTAATTCTATTCTACCTGCTACTATTTCACCCCATTCACTGTTATCTTTACAAATCATTTGAAATATAGTTTTTACTCTTGAAGTTTTCGGTGTTATAAAATCTAAGGGATCAAAGAAAGATGCGGCCATTTTTAAAATATTTCTTTTAATAGTTTTGATTGCTTTAGCTTTTTTAACAAAATCTTTAAATTCAAAAACAAATTCATCTTTCAATATGTCCCACTCAATTCCTAAAATCTTTATCAAGTTATTGTTATTATATTTATTTATCATAATTTCACTTTCAAAATATTTTAATTCATCAACTATTAGATTACATTCTGGGTTTTCATTCCTAATTGTTTCCTTTTTATTAAAATAATTTTGTAATTCCTGATCATTTGTTACCCACTTTTTAATTCAAACCCTGCATCTAAAAATATACTTTTGGATTTTTATAAAACATTTTTCATCTACATAGTCATCTAAATAAAGATCAACCTTATATTTTATCATTTTTTATGTACTTATTCAGATGGTGTTTTAAAGTGGCATTTAAAAGAAAGGGACTGCTAGTTAAATCAAAAACAACTCTAAGAAATCTATATACAACTAATTTATCCTCCTAATCAGATATTCTTTTGTACCACCAGAATCTCAAGTAGTCTCTGTGTTCATAAAAGATTTCAATGTTCAAGAACGCTTGTTTTATGTCAGCAATTATTCCTATAGCATTGAACCTAAATTTTAGTAAAATATCAAATATTTTAAGTAATAAATTCGGACCCGAATACAAGCAATCATTCAAAGACGGTCCCGTCGTAGATGCATAGAAAACAGCTCTAATTTTAGTGGTATCTTTATCTCGTCGAATGACAAGCCTATGAGGCAAATAATGTACACACCCTGGTTCTTTAAATATAATTTTTTTTTCAAACATCTTCGCTTCCAACAAGGCTGCAAGCAACCACTAATAAAGTTGGAAGTTACTGGAAGAGAAAAGATAAAGATTGTAGAGCAAGATAACAATTGACAGACGACTTAAAGGATTGTAAACTATATGAAAGCAAGATGAAGGAAGCAAATTCCAAAGAGCTAATGTCTGAGGAAAAAACTAGACGAATAAGCGTTTTTGAAGCATTAAGGAACAGTCACAGAAAAAGAATAAGACTTAATTGAATGACGAGACTTGTATAAAAGAGAAAGAGCATCATTATAAGATCCACCCCAGATATGGCATCAGTATTCCATACAAGGCCGGATTAGAGATTTATAGCGATAGAGAATAGAATCCGAAGTTAGAAAGTGTCGAGCTTGATAAAGAGATGCAACCTTAGCAGATGCTAATTTTGCAACTGATTCGATATATGGTTTACAAGAAAGATTGGAAGTAAGAGTTAATCCTAGAAGATGAAGAGTAGATGACTCATCGACTACATCACCTTTCATACATATAGGAAGATCTAAATTATTGCGATAACGATTGGCTGAAAAAATTGAATTTTATCTGAATTAAAGTTCACCAGCCACTGTGAGCCCCATGCTGTAGCAGAAGTGAGATCCTTTTCATGCTCAAATGCCCCCTCCAAGCAATCAGAAGGTGTTGGTTTCTTATCATGACAAGAATAAATGGTAGTATCATCAGCAAACAATGCCACCTTAGATGTGAGAATATCTGGAAAACCGTTAATGTAAATTAAAAAGAGTATAAGGCCAAGAATAGAACCTTGAGAGATCCCTGAAGTTACAGAATAAGAAGATGAGTGTTGTCCATTGAGGACAACTTTTATGCTACGATTAGAAAGGAAGGACTCAATAATCTTAAAGATGTTGCCAGATACACCAGAAAAAGAAAGCTTATTGAGAAGACCAGCATGCCAAACTTTATCAAAAGTTTTAGAAATGTCAAGAGCAATGGCCTTAACCTCTCCACTTTTATCTAATGCACGACAAAACTTATCAGTTATTACTGTTAGCAAATCAGCTGTAGAACGAGAAGATTGAAATCCATATTGATGGTCAGAAAGTAAGTTATTAGAATCAAGATGAGAAATTAAGTGTTTGTTAATTAAAGATTCAAAAACCTTGCTTTTGATAGAAAGAAGACTAATTGGCGGTAGTTAGACAAATCAGATCGCTCTCCAGTATTTTTGAAGATAGGGATAACAGATGCCATTTTCTAGCAGGCTGGAAAACAAGACTCTGATAAGCACTTGTTGAATAGTTTTGATAGTATAGACGACAGCTCCGGAGAACACTTCTGCAAGACTATAACAGTTATGTTGTCCGGGCCACAAGCTGTAGAAGAGTCTAGGCAAGAAATCACTTTAGATACAGAGGCTGGAGTGATACGCATGTCAAGCAATGGATCAACCTGTTTGTTGGAAATATCATGTAGAACACAACTACTGGAATCAAGAGATGATATTAATGAAAAGTTCTTAGCAAACAATTCAGCTTTGTCTTTAGGTGAGGTGACAAAGTCTGAACCATACAAGAGAGGTGGAATTAAGGATTTGCTCTTATTATTGTTACTATTAAAGATTCTCCAGAAGTCACTAGAGCCTAATTTTTGAGATGAGATACGAGATTTCATGACCTAAGAATAGCGGGCTTTGGCGTTAGACAAAACCTTTTTACAATGGTTTCTAGCAGTAATAAACAGACGTCTGTTTTCTGGAGAATTGTTTTGCTGATAAATATGGAAGTAACGGTTTCGATTGGCAATCGCAGCAGCACAGTGTCAGGAAAACCATGTAAGAGAGTGAGGTTTGAAATGGAATTGTCGAGAGGGAACAAAAGATTCCATACCATCCTGAATCCACGAAGTTAGGTAAGAAGCACATTTGTCGACAGGAAGACAAAAGATTTCTACCCAAGGGCCATCACGAAGAAAATCACTGAAAGAATCCCAGTCAGCTTTACTGTAGTTGTAAAAGGTACGATAATAAGGGGATTCAAGTGATGAAGAAGAATGAGATGTTAATTTTAGAGAGATCAAACTGTGATCAGAAGCACCTAAGGGTGAATGTGGAGAAACTGAGCACTGACTCGGATCAGAAACAAGACATAAGTAGAGTAGAGAAGGTAAATGATTCGGATTGTCTGGAAAACCAGTTGGAAAGTTGACTTTTGAGTTAGGGATTGAGAAAAGTTGAGGGCTTTAATGCCTGCTAAAGTTGAGGGCTTTAATGCCTGCAGAAGCACTGACACTAGAGCCACGCTATTCGGAGTGGTGAGCATTAAAGTCACCGACAACAAATATTTTAACTGATGAATAAAAAGAGAGGGCTTGGTCAATATGATCAGAAATAACATCAAAAAGATTGCAGTCTTGAGATGAAGGAGAGCGATATAGAACAAAGAGAAAGTAGGTCTGGTGAACTTTGCAAGAGATAAGACTCAACAGAAGAAAAGTTACTTCGAAGACCATGAATATTAGTGAATGATAGGTTTACAGAACTTGATGATGATGATGGTTTTTTGCGTTTTATTGTTTTCGGTACTTTATTCATTTTTAAATTTGATTGAAGAACTTGACTCAATGCATAAATAGTACTCAGAACACCGTTTAACCGCCTCACCGCTATTAATAAACCCGTAACAAAGGGCTTCAAATATGGCTTCCGCAATGCACACCAAAAGTACAAACAGGGACACCATCCATGCGCAACATTGCACTGTTAACACCCTGATATCTCCCAGCTGTTGATGGAATCAGCCTCTCTGAGAGCTACGACAGAGTTCGGGAAATCTAACTACCAGCCGGCCTCAGAACCATAAAACTGAGTTTTAGAGCTGTACCCTCATTAGGAGATAATAGAATGAGTTGCTTTGTCATATAAGCAGAGATATAAGCAAAACCCATGCATTGAGTCAAGAAAATCCAGCATTCAACATCCTAAACTGGAAACAATGTATTAAAAATACATCTGCGCCAGCCTAATAGATGAAGAAGGGGTGCGAGGCTGGTCAACATATAGAATCTGTTTACCCCTTAAGTCTTTGCATAGGAGGCCTTCTACAAAACAGTAGCTGGATGCATTTAACATCTGCCTAAGATGAGTATTTTTATCGAGACACTATCTCTAGCCTTTACTCAACCAATAGCCCCAAGGCAGGGGTGTTTTAAGTCGGAGTTGGCATCTCCTAGCCTTTGCCTAAAAAGGCGTATCCTACAAGACAGTAGGACATGAGCAGATTGTACTGGGTTACATGTTACCAGTAGTAGGATAACCTGACCTCACTGATATCATACTCACTAACTCTTTCTACTATATTACTATTTTCATATTCTATGAAAATTTGATTATATTCAGCGACCAGTTTTTTATCGTTTAACCTATTTCTTAAATTAGCTAAACGTTTTTTACAAACTTTGTAGTTATCAGGTAGAAGGTCATGTTCAGTTTTGAAAGGTAACTTGGTTATATATTGTTCTCCATTATGTGTGATATCCCTTTCAAACTGATGCATCACACAACTCTTAGGAGATTCTATGGTCTCAACAGGCCAAAATCTATTTAGATCTTGCTTAAGCTCATCTATTTCACTCTCTACCTCACAGTGCATAGAATGTCTCATGAAATATGACTCTGCAACCTTTTGAGTATTATTTTTCCGTGGGATAGGACCACTTAATACACACCCTAAAACCGTATCACTAGCTACTAAACTATCCCTTGTACTTCTAATGATTCTTCCAGACATAAAACTTTGATAAAAATCTATACCTACTAAAATATCAACATGAAAGTTTAGAGGCCCGTCGTCATGATCAGCTAATGAAAGTTTAGCTATTTGTTTTAATTGACTACCAGCCAATGACATATTTTGCCTTTGAAGAGGGCAACAAATAATGGGCACACATAATGCTTCCATATAAACGCTGATATATAAATCTGAATTTTTGATATATAAATCTGAATAAATATATATATAAATCTGAATTTTTATGTTTGACCTTAAGCTTAGCAACATTTAACAATTGCAATGTTAGTTCATTATCCCTCCCAGATGTTTTAATTATAGTCTTTTCTTTTCTAATAATCTTTAAGTTTAATCTTTTTTGAATATTTTTGCTTATACAAGACCGTTGGCTACCACTATCAAATAGGATTCTTGCCTTTAAGAATTTATTTTCATATATTGCACTTATGTTTTCTCTAGCTGTTTGCAACAAAATAGTTGAGAAATGTTGTGTCGCATGCCCAACAAAACTGTTTTCTTGTTCACACAAGGAAATATGATGCTTTCTTTTGCACTTAATACAAATATAAGTTGCCTTAATATTCTGATATTAAGGCAACTTAATATCAGAATATTAAGGCAACAGAATATGATTAATATTCTGTGAATAAAATCCTGCAGTTGTGTAAGGCTGACTATTTACTTCTCTGTATTCAATATTTTTACTATTGTTAAACAACACTCTTTTGCATTTAATTCCTCTCGAAAATATTTTAGTAATATTTTCAACACTTGGCTCTATATCATTATAAAGTTTCCTTAACCCATCAACATTATCACTATTTTTCACTTTTACTAGTTTTAATAATGAATCCATGTGTGCAGAGATTAGAACTTGTGGGTTACTATATCGTTTGGTCAATAAAGAAACTAATTCTCTATAATTTTCAGACGATAATTTTATAACCTATTACTTTTTAATTTTATACTAATAGTATGATTTAAGGATCTCAAACCATTTATACTTTACATTATATATTATATATTTAAACCATTTATAGTATAAGTAAATGATATAGGGGAGAACCTTAATGAATAGGACAGTTTTCGTAAAATGCATTTTTTGAGGTTGATAAATTTGTTTAAAAATTACTTTGAAAATAGTTTGATAACTGTTAACTCTCGTACTATGATAAACAAAAACAAAAAAAATTGATTCCGCATATGGGTATTGGTAAAAAGAGAGTTTTATTGGACCATGGCATTTGTCCCATTCATTAAGAACTACTTATTGAATGGGACTAAAAAAATTATTAAATGGGACAAATCTAAAAAATAATAAAAGAAGAGAGGTCCTAAGTAAGTTTCAAGGCAGTCAAGCAGTAAAAGTAGTTTCTAACATTAGGGAACCCGAAAAAGCTATAAATATGGCAGAATGTCTGCATATATTGACAAACCTAAAATAATTTTATTAAAAAATATATGTATATTAAAATTAAATTAAAAACACGAATATTTGTTTTTAGTAAAAAAAAAAAGCGTTGTTTAAATGATTGGATATAATTCCCAGTAATGACACATTTCCAATAGGGAAATGAGTCATTGCCTGCAGCATCCCTATGCTAAATTATAAATAAACAACTTTATACCATATAAAGTATCTAGTTTAATTTCAAAAAACTCAACAACAAAGCATCTTATTAGATATTTAAAAAATTCATTTTATTTATGTTTAACCAAGAAACCAAAATCAACAATTATTGCTTGTTGCAAAGTACATGAAATAAAAACCAATAAATCAAAGAAAGTGTAGAAATATTACTAGTCAACTTCACATAGTTTGCATTCATAATAGCGCTTCTTGCTGTTATTATTACAATTACCACATATCCACCATTGACAAGTTGCATTTGCATATTTTGCAAGTATTTTGTTGTTGTTGGTTTACAGGTGCATTTTTTACAGATGACACAATTAAAAAATCTGCATCAGAGTTTTCTGTTTCTTTCACTCTTTTGAGGTCAATTTTTCTTTTTCAATTTTGTGTGTTAATTTTACCAGTTTCAAAAATTTTCCTCTTATTTACTGTCTTTTCTGGAGTTTTAGTTAATATAGTACTTTTACCCCTGCTGCCTTCTTTTTTTAGAATCTTTTCTTAGGGGTGCTTTAGGGTATGGATGAATGGTTTCTGGACTAACTATTTTGACTGATGACTCTGAAGAATCAACTTGTTTATTTTTTTCATATGATTGTTGATTATCTGGTTGTTTATTTTCTGGTTGCTCGACAGGAAGAGGTCTGTCACTAACACTAGATGATATAAAATCACTTTCCCAAAATATTTGTCTATTAAATGGATAGATCCCACATTTAGAAAACCCACTGGAAGCATTTTTTATTGTGAACGACATATTATATGCTGTGCATGCTAGCTGAGGTAAATTATATATGTTAATAACTCTCCCTGGATTGGAGGCCAACCATTCATTCTGAGCCAATCTAATATAAGATTTAAAAGGACCAAACACCGAAACATACAAAGGCTGCAATCTATGATGCAGTCAAAGATTGCAGCCTTTGTATGTTTCGGTGATTGTGGTGAAAATGTTAATAAAATCAAAGAGTTTTCTTTTGCAAATGTTGTTGTTTCAAATAAAATGTGGCTTTCGTGGTTGTCCATTAATAACAGCACTGGATGATCCACAGATAGCTTAGCATGGGAAACAAAGTGCTTCATTGCAACTAAAAAGTTCTCACTTGTCATCCAACCACTTTTGTTACACAGCCCTAAGCTTCCTGTTGGGGCTCCACTTATCATAAAATCCTTGTAGTTTACTCTCGGAAATATAAAGACAGGTGGAACTGTATTACCCATAGCATTCACAAAAGCTAACATTATCACCTCTTTCTGCTGAAACAGCTTGTGAAATCCTCTTAGTTCCACGAGTTGAAATAATCTTTGGAGGATCTGTTAATAATCCTGTCTCATCTGCGTTAAAAATACATTCTGGTTTGAATTTATATTTTAATTGAACTTCTAACAAGTTATCAAAAAACATTGACACCATATGTTCATTAAAGGCAGTTGCACAAGCAAGAATAACTTTTTCTGGCTTACGTAGTGATAATTTTAGATGTTGTATCAAAAAACTTTCCAACCATTCCTTTCCTGCCATTTTATTTTGGTGCCATGACTCTGGAATACTGTTAGAATTTAATGCAATTCCGTACTTGTAGGCTAACTTCCTAGTTTGTTATTTAGTTAAACCATAGCACATATTTGAAGACATATGCAAATAATCTGCAATAGCACTTTCCTCGGACGCATGAAATATTTTTCTATTTCCAATGTTAACAATGTGTTTATAGTCTGGCAGCTTTTGACATCTTGCCATTTTAACAGCTCTACCTATTGCAGATTTTGATAAATTTTATATTTCAGCTGCATCTCGTATGGAGCTGAAATATAAAGTGTAAATAGGTATACATAAATGTATATAAATACAATAAATGACTACAAAACAAGAATTATAAGTAAATATATATATATATATATATATATATATATATATATATATATATATATATATATATATATATATACATATATATATATACATATATATATATATATATATATATATATATATATATATATATATATATATATATATATATATATATATATATATATATATATATATATATATATATATATATATATATATATATATATATATATATATATATATATATATATATATATATATATATATATATATATATATATATATATAGAACCCTTAGATGTTGTCCGAAAGTTTTTTCCATATTTTGTTGACAAAAAGTAAAAATTAAAATGCAAGACCGGAATTTTTTTTTTTTAATAATGATAGACTGCCTGCCCCAACCAAACCCTCAGTCGATGTAGCAGCACTCCCTTGCGGGTCAGGCTATTTGTCAGTCGATGTAGCAGCACTCCCTTGCGAGTCAGGCTATTTGTCAGTCGATGTAGCAGCACTCCCTTGCGAGTCAGGCTATAAGATAGTCGATGTAGCAACACTCCGCGCATGATTTACAGTAAAAAAAATAAAAATAAAAACATTTTATTAAAAAAAATAAAAATTAAAATATTTTATGAAAAAAAATTAAAATAAAAACATTGTTTATATTGTTAAAAACATTCAAAATGTTTTAAAAACATTCAGAATGTTTTTAAAAACATTGTGGTCAATTAAATTTGCGTTTTTGTGGTTTTTTTAAAAAACGATTAATTTGTAATTAAATTAATGGTTTTTACTTTCGTCCAACACGGAAATGTTGGACAAAAGTTAAAAGTAATTAAAAGTGACGTATATGTTGGCGTAAGAATCACTTTTTTCCTTCCGCTCTTCCCAAAGCTAACAAACTATAGATCTATATGTATATATATATATATATATATATATATATATATATATATATATATATATATATATATATATATATATATATATATATATTTAATTAGATTTGTTGATATATAATATTCGCCATCTTTTTAATACTCTGTTATCAACAACATATCTAATTAAACATTTATACATATTTATACATACTATAAATATCATACATTCTAACATAAAATTAAAACGTATTTAAAAACAAAATTATTTGTGACCATAACTAAGTTGCCAAAATATATTTTTCTGCTTTTTTCACATCAGGCCGTTTGGAAAAGTCCCATTCAATAATCAATACTTTGTCCCATTCAATAGGCTTCCCACTAAATCCACAAATGACAGTACAGGCTAAAAACAGTAATACCTAACCGCAAATGCTTTACAAATTTAAAAAGTAGAGACATTTGGGTGTTTAAAAATAGAGTTTCATTTTTCATAACTTTAATAATCGCTGCAAAATCAGACACAGAAAATTGTTTTTAAAAATTACTTCTTGTTCTTCAAAACACAATAACATCCAATGCAATTATGTTTAGACCATAATAGAAATAAAGATTTGGTCTGTTGAATGGTTGTGTCAAACACTTCTTATCACAGAAGTTTGGATAGCCAACCGTAGATGCTTCTATGCAAATTTGATTTTGTCCCATTCAATAATTGTCTCTTTATTAATTAAGGTTCTCCCTTACATATAATTATATTTAAGTATTTATATAGTTATATATATATATACATAAATATAATATTATTATAATATATATAGACATATATTTATATCATAATTATATATATACATAAATATAATGTTAAGTATTATATATATATATATATATATATATATATATATATATTTATACCATTTACTCAGATAAATGGGTAAATCTACAGTTAAGCGGCATAAAATAGTTTTATTTTTTTACTTGTTATGAGACTTGCTCAAAGTGGTGACTTCTTAATATAAACATAAGGAATATTTTAATATACTTTTTTTTTTTATTATTATTTAACAGACTGTCTGCCCCAACCAAACCCTCAGTCGATGTTGTGGCACTTCCTTGTAGCAGCAGGCTATAAGATAGTCGATGAAGCAGCACTCCCTTGTAGTTAAAACAAATTCCTGGCATAATCAACAGTAAGTAAATTAATAGACAATTATTTTGTGGTAATTAAGTTGATCACATCTAAATACCTTGTTTTAAATTTAGTAGTTGCAGTTCAAAAACATGAAAAAAGAAAGTGTAATACAGACGAGAGGTCCATAAAGTGATGACTAATGTAAGCTCCTGGGAGAAATGGTGGTTGTGCAAAACGTGCCTTAAAGGCGTAAGCTAAAAATACTTGATGGTTTTTTTATTTGTTCTAACTTTACTTTGATATTTTATATATTTTTCTTGAAATATAATGTTTTTATTGTTACAATAAAATTTTATTGTGTTAGTCAAGCATTACAGAGTATTGGATTTTATAGTTTATGCTCATCTTTACAGTTTATTTTATATATCAGTTCTTCGTTTACTTCACTTATTTTTATTTATTTTGATTACAATTTTATACTTATTTTACGAGTTTGACCTGACATTCATTTTGCGTGACTGAATTTAAATCGAATGTAGATTAAACATTTCCTTTTAATTATGCCAATAAGTGTAGAATCATAATTGTTCTCATCATCATTATTACCATTTGTTCATTTTTTTTTAATATTATTTCATACATAAAAAGCGATGTGATTGAGTTAATTGTTAAAATTGAATTGAATAATGATGTTAGCAAAAAAAAATACCATTCTAATTTACTTAAGCAAAGCGAAAACCATACCAAACGTACATGGCAAACTCTAAGAGAAATTACTGGTAGCACTAAATCCAAGTCATACGGTTAAAAAAATGGCATTAAAGTTTATGATGAAATCATAATTCATTCTCATGAAATAGACGATAAAATATTTCATTCTCATGAAATATTACGATAAAAATTTAAAGAGTTTAGCTAAAAACGACTAAATCTCATTTTTATAACTATATTTTTATTTTAGCTGTTTAACACTTGTAATACAAATAATACATTTTTTGATAAAAACAATCAATTATAGTAAATTAATTTTATTTAAATTATTTTGACTTTTTTGACTCAAAGTATTTTATTTTGAAGTTGAAAATTTCGCTTGTTTTATTAAACATTCCTTCCCAAAATCTTCAGAGTGTTTTTTACAATAATTGTTTAAAAAAATGTTTTCCAAAATGCAGCAAACTTTTTAACAGTTCGAACAAGCAATTGAAATTTACTATTGCAGTTAATAAAAATGTTAAATAATCCTCTCTGGCACAGCACGGCTGTTTCAAGCGAGCTTTTCGGCTTCTTGTTATTTTTCGAAAATATTCACATAAGGGGTGATACTAAAACTTTTATAACTTTTGAAACATTAGAGATAATTTTGTTCTGTAAAAAGAATAAAAACACCAATAAAATGTTTTATCTGATGACATTTCACAAATATATTAAAAAACTTCTTTAATTTTAAAATAAACGCGGTAAATGATAAACTTGGCGAAACTAAAACAGATTTATTTTAAGCTAGTAAAGAAAATTGAATTTTCGCAAAATTACGAAAATGTCGTTAAAGGGGAATAAACTGTTAAATGACTAGTTTTTGAAAACTCATTCTATTAAATAAAACCAGTTTTAAATTAAGGAATATTTAGCCTAAAAAATTAAAGCTTAAGCTATTAAACAACTTTTTTTTATGTGCACACAGTTCTAACAATATGTTGTGAGAATGTTAATAAATAAAGACTGGCCAACTTTATTTTTTTTTTGCGTGCTTAAATATACAAATAAAATTTGAAATTGTTTTTATTCTCATAAAAAACTATTCTATAATCAGTTGGTCCATTGATAAGTTCTTTAAGTAATATTTCTTTGTACACCCAGTTGACACAAGACTCATACTTCATTTTAAACCAGAAGAACGGTTGCTTAACTCAATAACTTGTGACAATAACTTGTACTAATTCTTAAATCATATTTTTACACCAATTAATATGAGAATTACATTCCATTCGTTAACAAGAGGAGATATAGGTAGAGCAGTGGTAATACAGAGGTAGAATTAACTTCTAATGATAATAATCGAATTGACATCTAATATATAAAATACATGCTACATATGAGGCGTTGCGAACGAAAGGGGGACACCACCAAAATCAAGTTTTGAGTAAGCGCGCGAAATTGCACTTTTTCCTACCACGTTGTAGAAGAGTTTACACCCCTCCCCCTATGTGGTAGTTTTTGAACGCTCCCTAAATCGCGTTTGAAGTTTCTAGACTGAAATTGCAGTTGTAATATCTGATAGAATGATTGAATTTCAACCAGACGGAAATAAAATGAATGTTGTTTATTAAATTTTTTGTAAATTAAATTTTTTTTGAAAGTTTTAAAATTTTGTGAAATAAGTTAAATTTTTTTTTCTTTATTATAATATATAGATCAGAGAAAATTCCGAGTAACTTTGTTTATATTATACCTCCAAAATTTGTCTCGCCGAAACAGTTGTTTCAATAAAATTCGTTAGTAAATAGCTTGGGAAGTAATGCAATAAAGTTACGTCATCGCTTTGAAATATCAACACAAGTTTAAGCGTAAAACTAAAAAAATTGATTATAAAACATGCCAAGTTTAAAAACATATTCGCTAACATAGCAAGATGTACATAAAATAATTTTTATATCTTCATCTGCATAAAAGGTTGAAATTTTAATAACTTACGTCATCCATTAAAAAATTAATATTTTACATTTAAAAGAAATAAATTTAAAAGTATAAATGCATTAAAAATTGAGATATAGTTAAAAATTACACGGATGACGTAAGAATATGATAGAATAGACATTCATTGATAAGTGTTCCAAATTTCAATCATCAACCATGTAGCTATGTTAGCGAATCTTGGTTGGCCCAAGACAGGTTTTCCGTAAAAATCGCCAAAAACAGAAAAGTGATCCAAAATCATTTAAAATATTTTAATAATGTTTATTTTTATTTCGTTTAATGTAAATAATTATTTAACGAAGAAAGATAGTTCTTTGATATTTTTTTAATTCAAAGATGAAAGCGTTTATAGAAAAAAATTACTACTAATTTAAAGTTAGTAAATTTTTATACTTTTTTTGCGGAAATTTTTTTTTTTTTAAAACACAAAAATTCTTGTGACGTCAAGCTCGCTTTTATATTAAGTGAAACAGCCGTGACAGCATTGGTGAAACTTTATTCACAAGTGTCACTTCAAATATAACAAAACAATAAATAACAAAGTAGACTAAATTGTCAGAAGGTTCTCTTGGTCTTCCCCTGTTCAAAGAACTGATCAAAGTTCCATATTTTTAAAACATATCAAAGGTGTCTGTTTCTTCTAAAGTTGAATGTAATTCTAGAAATTTGTAAGCAATAAAACCTGCAATATATAAAAGCCCTTGTTTGCATTCATTTGGCAACTGATTCTCACAATTTTCACATATTGACATATCAAACTCCACATCAAGCTAATTTTACGAAAAATGAGCCGTCACGGCCTGTTTAAGTAGGCCTTGATTTAAATGTAAATAATAGCATCTTTTTACGTAAACAGACATCCTTATGTTATTAATTTTTTACAAAAAAAATCAGATTTTAAAATTAAAATTTTAAGTTATACAAAGAAAAGAAGTAAGAGAAGTATTATTATTTCAACATTTACAGATTGAATCAGGAGAAGAAGTGGTAAAAGTAATGAAATCCCTTTATTCAACATTTACGGATTGAATCACGAAAAAAAGTGGTTGTATTTTATTTAAAACAAATTGCATCACAAGAAGAAGTTGAAAAACATTGCGATACTATAATTATCAAGATTAAAATAGTAAGTTTACTATTATATGAAAATATTTTGAGAAGATATCATCTGTAAGATATAAGTTTTATAGTCTGTTTATTTTGATAAAGGAATTCATTTATGAAATAAATACGTCACACACACACACACATACACACATTTATAAATTACAAGATAGTTCATATTTTGCAATAAAAAGTTTTTTTTATAATGTTTTACATACTCAGAATGGATAATAGTAAACAGTGAGGTTCCCCAGTATTTATTTTTATGATATATATTAATGACTTTTCTGAATTGGTTTTAGATGTTGTATCTGTATTTGCAAATGATACTAAGTTATACAACTTGCTTTCTGATAGCTCATCATGCAATAACCTGCAAAAAGATATGGAAATTATAGCGAACTGGGCAAAACTATGAAAACAAAGTTTTAATGTTAAAAAATGTAAGGTTGTGACCTTATTTATATACTTGTCAATACAAATTTCAAACTTCAATTAATCTTAAAAACTCTCTCATCAATAAAGGCCTCGGGATCTTCGTTGACAGTAATTTGACTTTTCTCTTATTTTGTAAGTACAAAGAATAACACTGCCTATAAAATTGTTGGAATGATCAAAAGATCACTTGTCAATCTCAATATCGTGACATTTCGAACTTTGTTTATTTTCCTTGTTCATCCTCACCTTGATTCTTGCAGCTCTGTCTACTATCCTAGGTTTTAAAAAGATTAACAATTATTTTGAAATTAACAATTATTTGAAAATGTTTTTTGCAAGTCTAGTAAATCTGTTTTTGGTCTGACTGGACTCACTTACAACCAAAGACTACTGAAACTAAATTTAACTAGCATGAGCTATCGTTTCTTATGTATTGACATGGTAGACACTTACAAATGCATTCACAGTCTTTATAAATGTAGTTACAACCCTTTCATGACCTCATTAAATACCAATCAGTATTTTATCCATCAACATCTGCGGTCATGCTCACAAATTGAAAAAAATGTTTTTCAATATAGATGTATGGAAAAACTTTTTTAGTATGCAAGTCAAAAATTTGTAGAATAGTCTATCTTTAAAATAGTATGTTCAACATCTGTCACAGCATTTAAAAAACACCTAGATGCATATTGGGAACATCAAATGTACAATTGCATATAAACGATTAGACCGACACAAGTAGATACAATGGAACAAAATGTTGATAGGCTTATTTTATATACCTAGTTATTCTATTTGTTAAATTATAACCTTAGCTAATAATAATAATAATAATAATAATAATAATAATAATAACAATAACAATAATAACAATAATAATAATAATAATAATAATAATAATAATAACAATATGTTATATCAAAACTCTTATAATAGTTATTTGGTTAAAAATACTTTAAAATCTTTTAATTTTAAGTTTGTTGGCATCATATTTTAATGAAACCAACCCTCATACTTGAATGACAAAAGCTGTTTATTTTTTTTTAAATCTTAAATAGCAAAGTTATACAATTCATTGGCTAACTCATTCAATTGAGCATGAGATCTTAATCTCATGCTCATTTGAATCTCGTAATCTCAGGGTAAAGATTTACTTAGAGCCTCTGGTTGTCTTTAGGGTGCATTTACTTCGGCTTTTTAGCTGTAGTAAAGGCAACCTATAATGGAGAATGAAAACACTGATGAAAATAAAGCTGTGACAGATATTCTTAACTCTTCCCTAATGTCATATTTAAATAAGAAAATGTTATTATGGAAACCTTTCCAAACCACACAAACTTTAAAATTTACTTTCTTTTACTAACCAATAATCAAACTCTACTTGAAATAAAAAGCAATTACATTTTACATTAAGAAATGAAACTCAATCAAATTTAGACTAATATTTTTAGTTAAGAAAGATAATTATCTGAAGTTTTTTTATATTATATATTTATTTGTTATGATTTTTTTAGCTGTTGTACCGTTAAATGAGATGGCAATAAAGTTTAAAAAATTTGCTCTGGCTGAACTTTTCAATGAAAAACAACAACATGTGTGCCTTGAATATAATCTGATTTTCATGGCTGATCAATGAAAGTTTGGTGTATTGGCCAAATCACTTGCAATCATTACGCCTTTATGCTGAAATACGTGAAGCCACGCTTCTAAAAGTAACTGGAAGCAGCTGATAATAAGAATTTTTTATTATTTTGGTATTTATCTTATTTACAATATTGTTTTTGCTTGTTTAATTTTAAGTTACACATGTACAAGATGCTAATGATCAAAACAGCTATATTTAACTCAAATATAGTAACTGTTCATTGCCTAGTATGGTTTCATCTTTTCTTTATATTTTTTTGACAGTTATGAAACTGCTTTAAAACGGATAGAAACGTTAGAGTTTACATCAAGTGTTGAACTATTACTTTTTCATCACTATCAACGGCTGTTGATAGTGATGAAGAAGAATTAACTATGCTTCCAGCTTAAAAGGTTGCAAGTTACAAAAAAAGTGACACTCATGAGATTGTCTATCAGTTTCTCAAAGATTGAAGAAATCTTTAAGTGTTTCGCTTTACTGTTGGCAATCAAAGGTTTACTTGACCATCCCTTTGAATTTATTTGCCGGTTTAAGAGGAAAAAAGATCTTCTAAACCTGGAAGAAAAATTATGGAACAAAGACACCTTATGAATCGATAGTATGTATCAGTAAATTTATATTAGTTATTAGTTTTTGGAAACAGTTCCATTACTATTAAAATTTCTATTTTTTTAAATATATGATACATACAAACAAATGATACAATATGATACATGATTGATTATAATTATGTTGTATATGAGAACGTTTTATATAAATGCCTATTGCATTTTGTTGTGATTTTTATCTTTTATGCCCAGTTAACAATGTATTTCGTGTAACAATGACTACTAATCTCAGACATCTATGAAATCTTTAGGGTGTATTCACCATAGCTTTTTGCTGTTGCAAATACAACCTATTTTGGAGAATTTTATACTACTGTGTAATTGTGGTCAAGGGTAGGAGAAGTTCACAAACCTCTATGAAATTCTGGATGGTCTTCTTCCTAGTGTTATCACTTTATAAAAGTTTTATAAAAAAATCAGTCCTGATCCGCAAAAAAGGGAAATCTCTGGAGTTGCATCTATTTGTGATCAATTGCTTTTACTCTTCCATAATGTCATATTTTAATAAGAATATCATATTCTGGACATCTGTCTAAAACATACACATGTGAGGAGCCATTAGACTTTTATTACAACGAATTATATTAAATTTGTTTTTTTATTTTAGATGAATTTTCTTGCATCGGTTGGAGGAGAAGATTACAAACAACTTACAGCACCAATCTTAATACAGCTAATGGCCTAAGAAGTAGGTTTGCCATACTTAATGTATGGAAGGAAACAAAAACGTCCTGCAAGGTTGTTATAGGTAAAGCATAATATTTGTATTCTACATCCCATTTCCTTTTAATTAACAAAAATTTTAGTAAAAGTTAATTATTTTACAATATTTATACGTGAAAAGTTATATATTTCAAATTTTATATTGTGATGATTTAAAAAAAACATTTTTTAGAGTTGTGTTTAGTAGTTCGTCAATTTTTCAATTATTTATCGTTGTATTCGTTTAATTTGAAACCGCTACTGACAAAAGCATTAAAGAAAAAATTGGCAGCTTTCTGGCAATGGCCATTGATAGAGATCACGGAAGAAAAAATAGAACCACAACTGAACAACGTCCAATACTGAGAAATGAAATAAGAATCAGCAAAATAATGAAAGTCAATGCCCACTATCTGATTGTGAGAGTATAATACGGTAGTTTATAAATGATACTATAGTATCCTTTAAGCAAGGAAAATGTTTTAAATTTTAATTATTATAAATTTGTAGAAAACAATACTTTTTATTATTTTTTAATAACAAATATTTAATCGAAAATACGCAATACATTTGCTTAATATAGTTATATATCGGGATATTATTGTAAACTATATTACGCCAATATTGCCCAGTATTATATCCCTGTTATTGGCGCGACATTATTTGCAATATTGGCGCAATATTTTGAACATTATCACGCTAATATTGCAATGTGAACATTTTGCCAATATTGGCCAATATCGGCGGTACAATATTGGTGCAATATTGTACTGCCAATATTGGTTAATGTTGACTTAACAATATTGGCGTAATATTGTACTGCCAATATTGGCAAAATGTTCACATTGCAATATTGGCGCGATGTAGTTTACGATATTGCGCCAATATTGTCGACAATATCGCGCCAATTTATTATTTATTTATTATTATATTATTTCATATTTATATTTATATTATATTTATATTAAATAATTCTTTCACCTATTGCACATATTTCTCCATAAAAAATATATAGACTTCAATTTTAATATACGCATCAACAGCATATTGCTGAAACAGTTTTTTGCCATAAAAGAGTGAAGAAAAAAATTGTCTAACTGAAAGTTGATAATTGTAATACTGAGATAATGTAACATGATTTCTTACCAATGTAGCACGTTAAGGGTTGTGAACCAATTGATTATGCCAACCAGCATCACCCCTCGGAAAAAATAGAGGATAAACCATAGGATCTACGTTGGCAGACATACTTTGATATAGTTTTAGCACCATCTTCACCAACAAATACAACTGCAACTTTATTATGTGAAGGAAGATTATAGCGACGTCTATCATGCCCTTCAAGTAAAGACCTTTTTACAACTGACACTAAATGACCTTCTAGAGCTGCTCGACGAATTTCTTCATCTTCCACTTCAGCCATGTTTTTAAATGCAAGAGCAAATGGGTTTTCTTCACTAATAATAGTTTGCAATCGATACATTAAATTACTTAAGCAAAGATCATTACCACTTTGTTGCATTCTATAATTTACTGCTGCAAGTGGATCATAGATGTATAGTTGACAATATGTCGGCAGAACATCTTGATTTGGTCTTAAATTACCAATACAATGAAAAACTTGACCATATATTCTAAAACATGGCCGCCCATGATTCATGGGTTGAACTACATTAGCTTCAAATGAAGCAAAAGAAAGACAGGCATTATAATTTCTAATATATTTAAAAAAATTCAGATTGGCATTTCTATCTGCATAGTTTCCTTTAAATAAATCTTCTAAATCTTGTTGAAATGATGAAAGTTGCGACAAAACTACCTTTCCATTATGGCAACATAAAAAATGTGTTTCATCAGGAAATTTCTTAGCACCACAATGCTGACAAATATAATTCATTTCTCCTAAATAATTATAATTTGGAATAGTATTAATTCTTGCTATACAATGCATTCTTTCGTATCTGGCAGCAATTCTCACATTTTGTTGATTATTAACTTTATCTCGCCTAAGCCTATTTATTTCATTTCTGCGATGATTATTTTCAACTCGCCTAACCAAGCTCTCTTCATTTGGGTTTGAATTATTTGCTGCTAGCCGAGCAGCATTTCTAGCATTTTGTTGATTATTAACTTCATCTCGCCTAAGCCTATCTCATTCATTTCTGGAACGATTATTTTCAACTCGCCTAACCAAGCTCTCTTCATTTGGGTTTGAATTATTTTCTGCTTGCCGAGCAGCATTTCTAGCATTTTGTTGATTATTAATTTCATCTCACCTAAGCCTATTTCTTTCACTTCTGCGACGATTATTTTCAACTCGCCTAACCAAGCTTTCCTCATTTGGGTTCGAATTACTTGCTGCTTGCCGAGCAGCATTTTGTCGTTATTAATTTCATCTCGCCTAAGTCTATCTCTTTCATTTGTGCCACAAACAACTTGCCTATTAACATTTCCATTTTCTAAACTAATATCTGCTTCTAACCTAATATCATCCATTTAAACTTCACTTTTAATTGAAAGTAGTAACAAAAAATCTTAAACGAATACTGAAGATTGCGATCTTTCCTATTCATTTTTTTTCTACTCTAAATAGCACACACAAATAATTTTTATATATAACAGACTGTCATTTAAAATCAATTATACAATAATCTTATGACTTTAAAATATATATATATATATATATATATATATATATATATATATATATATATATATATATATATATATATATATATATATATATATATATATATATATATATATATATATATATATATATATATATATATATATTTCAGCTAGGAGATGTTTGAAAAAAAATTAGCTTAGAAAATAATAATAAAAAAAATTATTAAAAACATGCAATTCTAATAATAAACATACTGCTAACAAAGAAAAGTTAAAAAAAAACGTTGTAAACCTTTCTTGCAAACTTAAAAACTATTTCTTCAAAAAAAATTATTAGTAAACGTTTTTTTCGAAAATTCACAAAACTTTACAATATTTTGTTCTTCTATACCACATTAATACATTATCTAATAAATCTAAAATAAAAAATGTAATGAATAAGTAAATAAATAAGAAAAACATTACATACAAAAAATGAAAATCAATGCACCTTATAGAGAAAAGCTGTTGTGATTTACCAGAGTAGTAGTTGTAAAATATTATTATTTCATGTTAGCTTTTACAAAATAATTTATGCTGGAACATCATGATTCCAAAATATTTATAGCAAAATCATGTAGTAAACAGCGTTAAAGACAAAAAATTAAATTGAGATAAAACAAATTGTATATATGGCAAAATAATTTGTATTGGCTTTTAGTGAATGATTAAAAGCAGTGATTTTTAATAAAATTACCTATTTACCATTTTTAACAATAGACACCAACATGAAGATAAGCCAAATGTCTATCAACTCAAAAGATAACAAAAAAACATCACAGCAATGGCACACACCATAAGTTAATATAATATGTTTATAACAATAAGTAAGATAACGTTAATATTTAACAGAACATAAGTAACAACATTAAACAAAATGTTATTAAAATACATTATTATGTATTTTTTGACACTAAAGACTATCGTGTAACCCTCTGTTATAAGTACATCACTTGGCTGGCAAAGTTGACAAATCTTACTCTACACGTTTACAAAGTCACAACATTTTAACACTTTAAAACAACATAATATAAACATATGTACCAACTTTAAACATAATAAATGTGTTTAAATATGTATATAAGGTTAAATATATACCTTATATACATATTTAAACACATTTTTAAAAACAATTATATAACACATATTGACACATACACAAACAATAAAAAACACTTTACAATATTATAAAAACACATTGATAAAACAACTATAAATCACTTATTACCACATACACATACATATAAAAAAAGCATAAATGCATACTATAAACGTGTACAAACAAAAATTTTAAAAATGACGCGAGAAAATTAAAAAAAAAAAAATAAACAAAATATATATTTACAAACAATACTCCTTACCTTTTTTTTTTCATAAGAACTGTAATCCTCATAACAAAATTTAACCTTTACATATAATAACATGCGACATGCCATGTCAGTGTTGGCACAAAACTTTAATTTAATTTTTCTAAATTTTCTAAAAAAGAACAAAAATAGTTAATAGCATCACAGAAGTTTTAAAAGTAGTAATAACCATTTCATGGAAATAGCATTAGTATAACTTTAAAAAAAATCCATACCTCTATTTTCTTTTTAAAAAATAAATTAATAAAACTGCTAAAAGAAAAGCTAAAACAAACAAAATATAAACGATTTAAAAAATTAAAATCCTTTCTACTTAAAATCCTTGCTACTTCATGTAATAAAAATTTAAATCCTTTCTACTTTATTTAATAAAAATGTATATACAACTATTCTATATACTTACTTCAATTATAATATGATCTTAACGATGATTATTTATCTTAGTATGATTCTTTATATAATATATCTAAACTAATAATTAAATTTCATAAGGAAAAAAGTTTCAACTCGCTTAAGAGATCTTTCGCGTGCATTTAGAGAACGCGTTCGTTCAAAGCATAACTAATAAAACGACATTAAACATTAAACATTTCTGTAGTATTAATATTAAGATTAATATTAAGATTATTGAACGTTTTACCCATGCAAAATCTCTATTAAGAAAAACGAATGCACTAAATATATATCAATTTGTCAATATGTGTTTATAATGTACCATGTTTTATGTTTTTATGTAAAATCAATTCTTCCCCGATTTCTTTTCATAATTTGTATTTGTTAAAAGACAAAAATTAATACATTCTATGCAAAGATAATTTTATTAAGTAGCCATATTTTCAAACAAATTATAATAAGTTTTGCATTGCTTTTCGCGGACGATTTTTATGGAACAAATAGTTTTAATAATTTTTCTAAAGTTTTTATTGAACAATGTAACTACATCTCATTTAAACGAATACGTAAAGAAATAATTTTTACAGTTGATGATTTGGTAATTACTTTTAATATATATATTGTTTTTGTATACCCATTTTACCTTCTATCAATCAAAAAACTTTTAAAAATTTATATATATACTAAGACTTTTACGCAATTTCTTTTGGATATATAGTATATACATCAGATTTAAATAATTTCAACGGACTTTTCTGTAATGAAAAAATCCTATAATTATCTTGTTTATCTTTTACCAATTTTACGAGAAATTATCACGTTTATGTTAGCGGTTCTGAATTAAATCAATTTATAGTACTATGATATAAAAATTTGAATTTAAAACTAATTTTATTTTAACTAATTCAAAAATTTGTAAATGTCTTAATACAACGAAAGATTTCATAATTTTATGAAACATTACATTAACTAAACATAGTTTGTGTTAAAGACCATTAACCATATTTTTGTTTTGTTTTGTTTTTTCAGGTGCCACAAGAAGTCCTAACGGTCTTGTCACAGAGCACCGCGGAAGTGCATTTAACCAGGAAGTTCACGCCTCTTTCCTCACCGTTACGCGAAAGTTTGTCCAGAGCTCGTTTCGAACCTGGATTTCCTGCTTATAAGGCAAGTGCTCTAACCAATGCGCAACGGCCGCACTCCAATAGAGTTTTATATTTTAATTTTCATATAAAATATTTTTTTTCATTTTAAAGAACTTTATTTTTAGTTTCTTTAAAATATTTTTCTATAACATTAATCTATTGTGTCAATAGAATATTTATTAGGGATGAGAATTTACCAGGTTTTAAAATTACTAAATAATTTGGTAGATCTTTTAAAATGGTACAAAAATAGCTAAAAAAAATTTTTTTTTATGATAAATTGGTTTCCCTGCATTGAGGTTGCATTTTAATCAGTACCGTACCGAACGGGGGGTGTCTTGGATGTCATCTTCCCCTCCCCCAAAGATGGTATATATGCATTTGAGTTGGCAATTTTTGAAATATAGTTGGCAAATATCAAGTGTATCATATGTCTATATTCAAGTCATAAACAGTTTTGCAATTTTTAGACATTTCTGGCCTACTGTGCACTAGATTACGCCAGTAATCAAAAAATTGCGTAAACAACATAAGATTCTTTTTTATATGGTAACTAAACAAACCTAATTGATATTTTTCATATATCTGCTTAGCATTGGTTAGAAACAAGATGGAAAACTCTAAAAATATTAAGATCAGATGAAGATATTGAATGTGATAATTTCAAAAATATTTTTATTAATTAACTGTTTATTTTAATATATTCCTTTATAATATTTAACAATTTGAACATATTTTGATAAAAACATCTCTTTTACCAAATCATCTCTTTCATCAGTTCAAACTGTAAGACTTTAATCATGAATGAAAATTGATAAATCTTTAAACATGATTATTAAAAATCTTTAACCGTGGTTATCAAAAATCTTTTAGCAAACTTTTTTGGTATGTAAATAAGTAGTTACAGAGTTTGCTTAAAAAAAAAAAGGGATGCGAAATATGAATATTTGGTGCTATTATAATTTATACCCCCTCCCCCTTTTTTTTATTGTTGATTAAGATTATTATTTTATTGAGCATTTTATGCTGATTAAGAATTGTACAAAAAATATAATGGTTGTAATAATATTACATTTATTATTATACTTGTAGTAATGCAGGTAGTAAATTTTGCACAGATAATAAATGCTTTAGCTAGTATATCACTCTTAACTACATCCATTTTTATTATAATTTCTCTCCTTTATTTTTATAATACAAACACGACTGCTAACTGAAAATATTTATGATAGTCTGAAGTCAAAACTTTTAAAAAAATAAGGAAACTAATGTTATGTAGAAAGTTAGTTTTTATAAAAATTGTGTGAGCACAACTGTGTACTATTTTTTTGTAATAAACATGGTTTAAGACAGGGAAAACATTGGCAAGATTGGCAAAATAAACGCAGTGGTGCCGATCATAATCCAATGATAATCGTGCATGGAGCATGCAAGGAGAGTTTGCTGGGGTCTTTAATTGCCAACTTTGATTTGATTGATTTGACAAATCATCAGTTTATATTAGATAAAATAGAGTGTTTGTTGTGCACAAAAAAGCTGTAAAACTGTAATTAAATTTCATTTGTTTCGGGTCTGTGGCATCATTGAGCCCAGCTTGAAACGCTCCGGTATAAGATAACTGTTTGGCAATACAAGCAGCACTTTTAGCTTTTTGGCTAATTTAAGCAATTCTTCTTCAGCAGTTCTTTTTTTTTTGCGTCAACCCGTGTGCTGATATGTTGATTATATTCTAGAAAACTCTATAAGAGTTAGTAACGGCTCTATGGTTTGCGATTAAAATTTTTTAATTAACAATTATTTTTAATATGTTTATTCGCTTTGTAATGTGTATATTTAAGTTTTTTAGTTAATATAAACTATTAATTGAATAATTAAGTAGTTTAAGCAGAAGTTAATTTGATTACGACGTTGAAAAGTATAATAAATTTCTTGTTGTGCTTATTGCGAGAAAACACCATGATATCTTTCCCTTTAAAATGTGTATAAAGAGTAGAAATTAAGCGATGTGTTGCACGCTCTTAAAGTGCTTGAAATTAACTTTTTCAGGTGTATATTAATAAAAGTAGTGCCAAATTGGATTAACTTTTGTCATTTTCTTACAAGAAAGTAATGTTCAAATGCAATAAATACCACAAAATGTTTATTTTCCTAAACAATCATCCTATTCAAATAAGCATATAATCAAATTAAGTTAATAAAATCTAATATAACAGTAACCAAATAATAATCATAATAACAATAATAATAGTAATAATAATAATGATAATAATAAGAATGAAAATAAATGTATTATTATTAATAATAATAAATGGCAATATTAACATTTGTTTACGTGTATATTATATTATGTCAAATTATGTTTAACAAATTGTTAAAAAGTAATGATAAATGAATAAATAGTAGTGTAAATAAAATATTGTTAAAAAGTAATGTTAAATAAATAAATAGTTTATAAAAAAATTAAAGTTATAATAAATGGTAAAAGTAAAAATAAAAAGCGAACAAAAATAATAGTAATATTTATAACCAAGTGATTGATATGAAAAATAAACAAACAAACAAAAAAATAATCATAGGAGGAACACCAAATTTTTATTTATAAAAAAAGTTCATTAATTAATTTATATGATTTTAAACTATTCGTTATTTTCTGCTGCATTATGTTTAGTGCTACAACTTTTACGTGTATTCTCACAAGAATTTCTTTGAGGAAACTTTCTTATTGTTTTAAACGAATAGCAAATACCATTTTTATTAATCGAAGTTTTATAAGAACCGAACATTCGGACAACTTCGTAACCAAAGTTAACAAATATTCAGTGTTTGGCTTGGTCTAATTGATTGGCGAAGTTAACCAAGTCTTTTTTATGAATCCAGATTTTAACAATGCAATTTCAGCACGACTAAAATTTGGGTAATTCCAGTCAAAATATAAACTAAACAGCACTGCTTGCTAAATATATTTTTAATAAATCTATCTTTTTATCTAAATAAGAATTTTCGTCCTTCTCGTTATTTTGGTAAAAATGCGATATAACGTAAGCATGAAGTTCTGAGTTCGATTACCACAATGTCGTTGGCCCTATCGTGCTTAACTTGTTGTTTGACATTGATTAACAAAAGTTTTTAACTGTTCGTTAAATATTAGCTGAATTTATAGCATAACTTTTTACTTTTTCGTTTGGATTAGCATTACTTTCTTATTGTTTTACGCATGTATTCAAACTTAGATCTTGTGATTATTTTAGAGAAATATAAAACAAAAATGCACACTTTTCACTAATGATTAACTAACTGAGACTAAGTGAGACTAAGATCTACTGAATACTATTTACCATTTATTAAATTATCCTTCTCCAAATCCTCCGATTCTGACTTGTCGTCTTACTCCGAATCCTTATCTTCAAAAACAATTCTTACTAACAACCATACTCCTTACCAATTATACTACCCCAGAATCTTTATTTTAAAAATTATACCGGAAAATTTAACAAAAATAAATATTTCAAAAATTGAAAAATGAAATGAAAAAATGAAATAATTAGCAAATTTCAAAATATTAAAAAAAAGTTGCATATGGGGTGGAAATGTACCTATGTATCTATTCATTTATTTGACTTCTTTTTTTTATGCTGGTAATTTAAAACTTTTCACTGAATCGTTTTAATCGTTTTTATCTTTTTTGTTGTTGTTTTCAATGTTCTTAAGAACATTGAAAAAATTAGTAAACTTCTACTGCCTAATTGACCCAAACAATTTACTTTCATATAATCAACGCAGCTTTCGATTTTCTCGTTATTTTGCTGATATTATTAACCATTCCAGCAGAAAGGTTTTGGGATTCACTATATTGAGCAAGTTTATGTTAAGTTTTTAAAATTATTGAATCTTTTTTTCTAACCGTAATTTTAAAGTTGTTTTTAATTAGACAACACTCTCTTTTATTTTCAGTAACATCAGTGACACTAGAATGTCCCATATTTGGTATTGTGGTGTTTCTCTTCTGTTTTAATGATCTTCTTGATAATCTTACTATTGTTTGCCAATGAAATAACTATGCAATCAATTCTTGACAAAAAAGTCCTCACACTTTGATCGCTTAGAAAAGATAAATGGTCTCGAATGTGAAAGATTGTTATCGCTTTTGCGTTATAGCTTGGTACTTTCAGCGGCTAGTGAATTTCAAACCAAACAAAACTCAATTATTTACTGCTGCTACTTATTTTAGTGTTATTGATATTACTATATTGATGAATAGCAACACTCTTGCCGAGTTCTCTAATTTGCGTCCTATTGTGTTATCATTCACTACTCACCTTTCTTGGAAACCATATTTCACTAAAACGAATTTTTCCCTCGCGGTTCCCACACCGTGAGGGAAAAATGCGTTTTAGTGAAAATGCGTTAACACAAAGTTTTTTTTCTTTGAAGTAATTTCTAATACTTTACAGTTTTATTTTATATATTTTTTGTATAACGTAACTTTGTGATTTTTTTTTAAGTTTTACTTACTCTGTAAAGATTCTATTATATATTACGAATTTGTAGAGATTAAAGAACAAAAAAATTTAACTCTGGTTATATTTTTAACTCTGTTTTTTTTTTTTTTTTTTTTTTTTTTACAGTGGCAGTAGAAGCACATTACGCAGTTGCTCCTGAATAAAAAAAAAATGATTAAGTTATTGTTTTTTTGAAATAAAAATTTTAAAAGTTGTATATATATATATATATATATATATATATATATATATATATATATATATATATATATATATATATATATATATATATATATATATATATATATATATATATATATATATATATATATATATATATATATATATATATATATATATATATATATATATGCCTAAACTTTTGTTTAAAAACGAAGGCTTTATTTCCTAATCCTCAAATTAACATAATCCTCATTTGATTTTATTATTATTTTTTAAAATTCAATGTCTATTTAGGGTAGATTTAAGGGTTGCTTAAAGCCCGCGAACATCCATGGTCCTAATATTGTGACAAATAAAGTACTTTTTTCATTTTTAGTAAAATAAAGTTTTTTTTTATACAAAAAATATTCAAAATAATAATTTTTTTAAAACGAATATTATTTTTGAAATTTTTATATAACTTTTTTATTTCTTATTATTTTATGATATTCAGGAGCTATTCATGGGTATTAAGCAACCCCTAAAAAAGTTCTTATTCAAAAAAATTTTAAACCCAGTGTTATTTATTTATAATGTACTTTTAAGGGGTATGGTTTTTTAGATTTAAAAAGTTCTTGTTTAAATAAATTATTTATATCTTTCATAAAATATTTTTTATAAATATTTCAGAGTTCAGAGTTCTTTAAATGGGCGTAAGGAATTTAAATACTAAAAAGACTGATACAGGCAATCCTTTAAAATGGTTGTATTATTCTATTGAGATTAAGAAATGAATTTTATAATTTAAATTAAGAAATAATTTTTTCGTCGATTTTATTTTTAACTATTTCCTGAAGTCAATCTTAACGTATGATTATTCCAGAAAGAGTTAATCTGGCTTGACCTATTCACAGGACAGTTTCCGCAACAATCTGTAGGACATCCGGAGTCGTACGCATGCGGTTTATGGACAAAGTATTTACATCAATTATTTCTTCATTAAAAAGCAGAGGCTACGAACAAGCTACATACAAGCCTGATTTTTAGTATGCAAATTAGTTTATTTCTTGTCGCATATATGTTGTTAATAAGATGAGGTTCAACGCCTTATTTGAAAAAGTTGAACTATGTCGAGACTAGCTGATTATTTTTGTGTAGTTGGCGTTGAAGATGTTTCTGATAACTTGATAAGTGAGTACTATACTATTATTGTTTTTTTAGTTCTTTTTATTATACTTATTCAATATTTCTATTTCCTTATAAAATACTATGCTTAAATAATTCTGGTACATAACAAAACTCTCCTAGGACTTCAAAATAAGTTTCTCCTAAAAAACTATAAAAATAAATGAGCTCATATAATAGTTACATTAAGTCTCCCTTTTTAAGTTTCTCCTAAAAAACTATAAAAATAAATGAGCTCATATAATAGTTACATTAAGTCTCCCTTTTTAAAAAAACATTTTTTTTTAAAAAATATTTTTCTAAAAAAGCATAAGTAATCATTTCCAAAGAATTCTTTTTATAATAGTGTCAGCAAATTCCACAAACGTGTGAAAATTTACAGTAGTTAAGACATTTGCGACTTCTTGTAATTTAATTTTTGGTATAAATTGAAGTTTTATTAATGTGATCTTTCATTTCTGATGAGTCTTTATTGATGTAACACAGTGTAAAATGAGAAAAATTTTTGTCAAGGGATTTTCTACTAATTTATATATATATATATATATATATATATATATATATATATATATATATATATATATATATATATATATATATATATATATATAATATATATATATATAATATATGTATATATATATAATATATATGTATATATGTATAATATATATATATATAATATATATATATATATATAATATATATATTATATATATATATATATATAATATATATATATATATATATATATATATACATATATATATATATATATATATATATAATAAATATATATTAAAGCTTGTTCTGGAAGCGAGTGCAATCGCACTCTATTTCTGGCTATGCAAATTTTATTTAGTTGCGACAACTTGGCCACAGTATTTTAGAGGTTTTAAGAACATTTAAATTTATGTATGTTCGAAACTATTTGACACGCTAAAACAATTGAATTCGTAAATAATCTTTTGTAGTTAAATGTTTGTAATATTAGCAAAGTGCTTTTAATCTAAGTGATGGTTTACTATTATTGATCGTTTATAAAAAAAAAAATTTTAATTATATTTTTTAAATTATATAAATTTATATAAAGTTAATTACTTAAGTCGTTAGGAAAGTTTGTAGAACTTCATCTGTAAAGATACAATGAGACAGGAAATGTTTATTAAAAAAGTTATTTAAATTTTATTATATACGTTAAAAAAAAATAATTAAAAAAAGGAAAAACTTAAATATCAAGCATATATTAAAACCCCTGCTCTACTTGGAGTTTCAGCACAAGCCATATCCGATGAGTTGGTTTAAGTTCATGGTAACCAAGCTCCAAAATATAGTACAGTTGCCAAGTGGGCTACTTTATTTAAAGATGGTAGAGAGAGTCTCGAAGATGATCCTCGCTTAGGGCACCCTCGAACCACGTATACAGCTGAGAATATTGAACGTGTGCGAGCCATTATTGAAGAAAATCCGCATGCAACACATGATATAGTTGAAGCCCTGACATCGATTAATCGTTTTACAATTAACAAAATCATTCACAACGCACTTAAAAGAGATAACTAACATCACGTTGGATACCCCACAAGTTAACCAATCAAAATCGCGAAAAAGAATAGAGTTGAGGCATGTAAGGAAAATTTAGCCCTTTTCAGAAACGGCCCATGGAGACTATGTGATATTATTACAGGGGATGAGTCGTGGTTTTATTTGAGACAAGTTAGACACAAGTCGGCTAATGCTAGTTGGGTCGGTGAAGGTCAAAGTCCAAGAACTATTGTAAGATGCGACAGGTTTCAGCCAAAAAACATGTTCTACATCTTCTTCAAAACAACAGGTGTTGTTCATTTGGGTTATGTTGAAAAGGGAGACACCATTACTAGCGAATATTATATAAAAGTTGTTTGAAACCTCTTATAACAGGCACTCAAAATTTCAAATTTCTCCATGATAACGCTCGACCCCATGTGACTGAAACTGTCACAAATTGTCTAAACAAAGCTGGAATTACAATAATTCGCCACCCACCATACTCACCAGACTTAGCTCCATCCAATTATTGGCTATTCGACTTGATAAAAAAAATCTTGATGAGGATACTGACGTCGAAAGTCAAAAAACTCGCATAACGAAGCTACTTCAAAGTAAACCCAAAGAAGAGTATAAAAAAACGTTTGATAAATGGCTTGAAAGGATGCAACTTTGTATAGATAACGATGGACATTATTTTGAACATTTGATAAAATAAAATTTAAAAAAACTCTTCTTTTTTTTCTTTATTAGGGGAGTTCTACGAACTTTCCTAACGACCTAAGTATAATAAATAGTATATAAATAATAATATAGATTAGTTTTTTTCTTTAAATGTAAGTCTTTTAAAAATGTTTGCATGATTGATTTTTAAAAATAAGACTTTCAACAACAACTGCATTTTCAATAAAATTTAAAAGATAGTAATCATCAAAGTTTATAAAATTAATAATCAAATAAACATGCTGGAGCTTACAGGTGACTGAATATAAAGAAAAATATATTCAAAGTGAAACATACATTTATACAAAGTGATTTATGGGTAAACCAGCACCATGCCTGCGGTTCATATAAAATAAAAACATACAAATACATTAAAAAGCCTACTCGTTAAATACATCAGCAGTTTTGTGAAGCAGTTCCGCTTCCTCTTCATAAATATGTTTTACCTTTTTAGTTTAACCATTAAAGTTTGCTTTATAATAATTTGATGCAATGAAAATGTGCTTCTAGTTTGCAAAAGACAAAATAAAATCATAATTTACTTAGAATGTAATATGTTTTTTATATATTAATTTATAATATATATTATAGTAAAATAAAGCGACAGACTTAAGTAAAATATAAAGTTATTAAATTTATATGTAGTGTGCAATTCGGAAACTGGTCATTATGGACCACTGTTTCAGGTGCCTAGCGCATTGCGGAATTATTTTAAACATAAAGACATATCTAAAAGAAATTGTTGTTATAATATTTTTATAGTAATGCAACAATTTAATTATTTCTTTTATCTTACTTAAGAAAAATTGTTTTTAAACTTATATTAAATATATATTTATATTATATATTGCAAACTTTGCAAAGCATGAAATGGTTATAAAAATGTTTAATTTTTTATTTATTATATAATTCAACTATCGTTAGTTTTATTAGAATCTTGTTGAAATAAAACATAAATACTTAAATAAATAATTGTATTATACAAACCTTCCTGGGAAGCGCGTGCGGTCACACGCCTTGTTTGTCCTCATTTAAAGTAATTTATTTAGATAAACTGACCACCGCAGTTTGCATTTTTTAACTTATAAAGCGTTTGAATAATTGCAGCAAAAATCTAAACTTATCTACTAAGAAAAAAAAAAAAAACAATCCTAAAAAAAGGAAACAAAATTGTAACAAAATATCAAGTTTAAATTAAATTAACTAGAAAATTTAATAATTAAAAACAGTAAATAATAAAAAAAAGTTTTAATAAAATATTTTACAACTTTTTTATTCTTTTTTTTAGAGCCATTGTTGAAAAAACATCTTTTATAACGATTTAAACAATTTAAAGTTTTGATATGCAATTTATTCACAAATTTTATCAGTCCATATAATTAAAAAACTAATTTGCTATGTACGCTAGAACTATAAGAAATTTTGTCAATTTTTTTAATTACATTTATTTGTTTTTATGTCTTTTCGCTTTTAAAAATGTTTTCTCTATATTTGGCGTTTTTCCTTATAGTTATATAATAGGAAAATAAGAAAATAAATTTTTATTTATTTGTAAAGAAATTAATAAATTTTGTAATGACGGAATAAATCAAATAAAAGAATTTACCGCATTTGATGCATGTCTGAAATGGTTTTTTTTTATAATGCCCAATATCCAAAAAAACTGTATTTAAAAACTTAAAAAAAGTTTTAAATAGGCTTCTAAAAATTTTGTTAAAAATGTTCAGTAAATTAACAAAGCTTTCGGAGCATCATTTCATTTTTTTATATGAAAAACTTGTTTAAAAAAAAATTTTTTTTTACAAATAAATAGAAATTAGTTTTCTCGCTTTCCTGTGCATTGATAAAAACAGTAAAGTTTAGCAAAGACATTTGAAAAACAAATTTAAAAATTGTCTGTGTTTCTAGCGCAAATTATAAAGTATTTCCTTAATATACTGACAGAAAAAAGTTGTGAAAAAATTGTATATCAAAAAATATTTACTTTTTTCCTCAACTTGTATTATTTTTGGTAGTGAAAAATAACAAACCCCTTAAAAATAAAGATAAAAAAGGAGTAAAATATTATTAGGTATATTATTTTTTTGACAACAATTTTCCTTTTTTTAAAATCCAATTTTTTAAAAATTATTTTATTTAGATTTTCTGTTTCGTTTAATCTTTCTTTTCTTCTGATATTGCTGTTTTATTCTCTAGTTTCTTGTAGCTTTTTTTTGCAGTGAGTTCTTAAAATGTTTACTATATAAAAATGTGGTCAAGTTGTCTAAAAAAATTACTATAAGCGTGGACAAACAAGGCATGTGAATGCACGTGCTTCCCAGGAAGGCTTGATTACACACTTTGATAAATTGAAGAATGTTGGTTTCTTTACTAAACAATCATTAATGGTAACTTGTTACTTTTATAAAAGTTTGCACTTATTGAAATGTTCTCAAAGCATCTAAAAAGCTGTGGCCATGTTGTCACAACTAAATATTATATATGTGGTCAGATATATAGTGCACTTGCCCCCCTCCCTTTTCCTGACCATGCCTATATATATATATATATATATATATATATATATATATATATATATATATATATATATATATATATATATATATATATATATGTATATATCCAGTTGGCGTGACGCCACTTCGTATTAAAAGTATTGTTTTTAAAATTAACCATCTTGAATTGGGGGAAAACAAAAAAAATCAGTTTTTTTTTTTTAATAATTCACCTCCCCAAAGCCGAAAAGGCCACTACAGATGAGGAGGCTACTTGTGGTTATCACCCTCTCTCAACTCTATAACTCCGAAACACGAACCTTGACGAACAAGGCCGCTGCGCAGAGAAACAAGTTGAGCGCGGTACTACCAGGGACAAGGTGGGAATCAAACTCGGAACCGCTCGCTTATGAAGCGAGCGCTCTACCACTACACCACTACCGCATAAAATATCCATATTACCGTGGTGGGGTAATATGGATAGAATTTTTGTGTGGTGTAATGTAATATGGATAGAATTTTTGTGTGGTGTAGTTGTAAGTGGGGTAATATGGATATATTTTTTTTTAATATAATTTTTTTTTAGTTAATAACTACCATAAAAACTTTTATTATTTTTCTTTACATTCAGGGTGTATAGAAAAACATAACAATGAGTAAAACATAAATATATTTTAAATAACTAATTTACTAATCCATTTTTAACAACACCTTTCATATATCCAAATTACCCCACTGGTGGGGTAATACGGATACTCTTATTATATTTGATACATATATCACACTTATTGCTTTTCACGTATTTAAAAAGTCAAACTATATTGGTTATGTCTAGTAGTTTTCTTTTTATTACTGATACAGTCTTCTTTTCAGCTTTATTCTACTCTTCTTCATGCAAACTTGCGATAACATCTTGTGCTGTTAAATTTCTCCCTTTTTGAGCTAGACATTATCTCTGCTTTGTTTTGAATTCGCAAGTGCTGCCAGTGTAGGTTGACTTGGGCTAGGTGTAAGTACAGAATCAATTGCTCTCTGCAGGTTTTTTACAACATTTTCTTTTTTGCTAGATTCATCTACTTCCTTGTGCTTTGGTTGCATATTCACTATCTTTTTCATAGGTTTTTATTTGTCAAACAGGGTAAAGACCATTACCATTAAAACCACTTTTCAGGAATTTGCTATCTCTCTTACTGACAAGAGCTTTTAGTAAAGTTGGAAATACAAACTTGTCAACATTTTTATGTCTGCTTTCTCTTAACCAATTTTTAGGATTTTTTTTCAATGGGATTTCAATGGAGCAAAAAAACCAACATCAAGAGGTTGTAATGTGTGACTTGTGTTCGGAGGTAAGCAAAGTAAAATTATATGATTGTCCAAAGCCTTTTTAACAGTAAAATATGTTATATGGCTGTTGTGTCCATCACACAGCAGCAACATAGGCAATCCTTTGCATGTATAATAAACCTGTCAATCCAACTTTCAAAAATATAGTCCTCCATCCAACCTGATTTCGTTATGCCATATATTGCATTTTCTGGGCCATTTTGACACCATGCATCATAAAGGTGGATGGCTTTGTAGATGACAAAGGGAGGTAGACACTGGCCATTTGCTGACTCACAAAACAGTACAGTATACATTGATTTACCACATGATGGAGCAACGTAATAGGCTGATTTTGATGTTTTACAAACAAAGATTTTTTCTGCTGTAAGATCTGTATGTAAACCTGTTTCATCTAAATTAAATATGCAATGTGGTCTATCCAATAAATTATTATCGTTTAATGTCTTCTCATATAACTCAAAAAAATCTGTTAATGTTTTTAGAGAAAGATCATTAGCTCGTACTTTTGTCAAAAGTTCAGGTTTTCTTTTTCCAAGACCTGCATTCCATCTTTTTTCAGAAGACATGCACCAGTCTTCCCATGGCTTGTCATCTTCGAATGGAATTTTTTTGCTAGTAAATGTTATATAGTATTTAACCATCAGTTTGATATCTTCTCTATTTTGTGGAAAACCCTTATAAGGTAAATACATCAGGGCTTCTACTAAAAGATTTTCCTCAGTATTATTTAAAACAAACCCACAACCGCTTCCAATTCTTTTGTTATTCCTTGGATTTGATCATGGGATCGTCTGTATAATGTCCCATAAAGAATTCCAGAAGACTTTGATACATTGTATACTGACTCTCCTTCCTTAACAAGCTATATGGCAGTCATTAATTTGCTGTGATCATATGTACCAATAGTCTTGCATTAGTATTCACAAGGCATAATAATTTATTTCAGTCATATTATTTTATCTAAAATATTTTAAAACAAACTTTAATTATATAAAGTATATAATTTAATTATAAAGTAAAGAGGAATACAAAAATAAAATATAAAACATTTAGATGGGAGTTAAAATTTTACCCTAGCTATTCAGGGGAAACAAATTTGAACTATAATCTTAATGCAATAGTTCAGAAGCATTATATAACTATTATAAGCATTATAACTATTGAATGTAACTGAAAAATGTATAATGCTATATTAAAAAGCAAAAGTGAGCATATTTATTGAAATGTCATGTAGCTTTTGATTTTGTTATAAAATATTATAATGTTAATAGGATTTTATATATTTTATATATATCCACTTTACCCCACTATTATTTTACCTGCATATCCATTTTACCCCATTTTAGATTTTTGTTTTTTTATCAATATGGGTTAGAGAACTTATAAATTAAATTTTACATGTTATTACATCATGGTCCAACTAATAAATATACATCGTTAAACTTCTATAAGTAATGTTACTAAAGTCTGCAGATAAAAGTTTTAAAACGTAATGTTTTTTATACAGTGCTTCCAGAAAGTATTAGCGCACTCGTATTTTTTTTACCTAAGTAAACTTTGAATGAGTGTAATTCGAAAACAATAAAAGGCTGATTGATAATTTTTTTTAACTTATTCATAAAATAAAGCAAAAATACTAATTGTCAAATATATAAAAGATATTTATTTAATATTATCTTGAATTTAATTGGAATACAATAAGAGTGTTAAAAACCATATTAAAAAAGTGTGCAAAAGTATTAGCGCACTAACAGTTTTTTAAAGATTCAAAGAAAGTTTAATATTTTATGTGACCACGTTTGTTTTTAAGGCATGCCAAGACTCTACGTGGTTTAGAATCTATAAGTTTTCTGATTAATTCTTGTGGCACTGTATTCCACAACTCTCGCATTTGCATTTTGAGCTGCACCAAGTTAGTGGGCTTGCTTTTTTGTAATTTGCAGTCCATCCAACTCCAAAGATTCTCAATAGAATTTAAATCAGGTGAGCAAGCAGGCCAAGGCATTAGATTTAACCGTTTTTCTTCCATGTATTGCTTTATAGAGCCTGCTCTGTGGCAAGGAGCGTTATCTTGTTGAAATTGCCAGGTGGAGTCAGCCTTGAAAATGCCTATTGATGGCTTTAAATAATCTTCTAATATCTCTCTATATCTATTTTGATTAAGGCAATCAGTGTAAAGATGCGCCAGTCCATTGCTAGATCCAGCAATGCAGTCCCAAATGCTAATTGAACTTCCTTCTCCTTGAACTCTTGACATGATAAAACGAGGATTATATTTTTTGTTTTGTATCTCCTCACGACAACCCTTTTCTTGCAATAAAAAGTTCAAAATTTGACTCGTCTGAGAAAATTTCTTTTCTCCATTATTCTACCGTCCATGCAGCATGACCAGAGCGACTTTTGTCTTTGACTGTTCAAAACTCGTTATAGTTTTTGAGCGTTGTTCTAACGCTGCATTTACTGATTCCAAGTTGACGTCCGATTTCTCAATGGCTGAGACTACTTTTGTTCAGGCCAACAACTTGCCACTTTGTTTCAACTGCTATGCTCCTTAAAACCAAATTTTTGTTGTTGCAATTTTAAAGTTTTAACTAACTGTATTTCTAATGATATTTCAGCCATTTTAATTTATTCTTCTTATATTTTTTATTGACTATTATTAATGAGCAGAGAGTTTTTAACAAAAATCAACCAAAAATGTTTTTCTCAAAGGAATTAAACGAGTGTGCTGATACATTTTAAATGAGTGCACTAATACTTTGGCTCGCTTAATTTCAGACATTTTTCCGAGTAGTCATTAAACTTCTTATTAACTCATAAAAAAAAACAAGCAGGTTGACAATATTTGACATTACAATTAAATTTAATTGGTTTTACCTTTCATTAAAAAAAAAACAAGTTCAAAATTAAAATTGCTTTACAATTTATATTGATTTAAAGTTGTCTATAGAAAAAAAATTACGAGTGTGCTAATACTTTCTGGAAGAACTGTATATATTTAAAGTAACATGTTTTACATATAACTATTCATGTGAGTCATATATATCAATCCATATTATCCCACCCTATCCTACTTAAAAGAAAGTGGTTGAATACAATAAATCGTGCTTTAAATAGTATTGCATGTAGCAAGCAATGGTTTCCTTAATTGTTTATGCTTGTTCGACACACTTTATTACTGGTGGGTTACTTTTAATTTGCATCTTAATTTAGTACTGGCTAATAAATATCAAAATATCAGTACTTTTTATACCCTAAAATATCCAAAATAATATGCAGGCAGCAATGTAGGGCGTCATTTTATTTAAACAGAGTTCTAAAAGTATGTAAAAATAAAGTAAAATCACCTAAAAGACTTATTTTGCAGAAATCTATTTACTGTTTCTTTTGATTAACTTTCAAAGTTAATCAAAGGAAACAGTAGTGATCAAGTCTGTTATCTTAACACAGATAAATGGTATTCTTAATACACAGTAATTCAAATAGTTTTCATTAATGAGCGATGAAATCTGAATTTCTTGTGCCCAGTTGATTCTTATTTATTTGAACTATATAACTTGAAAAATAAAATTTTGAATCCACTAACATTGAATTATTTCAACGTTAGTAGACTTTAAAGTTTGCGTTCTAGGTTCTCTTATTTTGTTTCTGTATTTTTTTTTTTTTAAATTTTCACTTCTAGCAAGGCTGCAAGCAACCACTATTCACACTGGCCCTCAACAAATTCAAGATCAATAAAAATGTTCAAAACAACATTTGACTAACATTGGTCATTGCTTTTAGCAATGAAGTTTATCTGCATGTTGAAGTAGCATACGACATGCATTGCCTTCATAAACCTCACCCTAGACAAAAGTTACGAATTAACTAATTTTGATGTTATTTAGTAAATACTGTCTCTAAGTTTTTTATAAATTCTCACCTGGTAATTTTTTAAAATCACTTTAAGGGCCATAGCAACCTATGCATGGGCCATAGCAACCATAGCATGGCTATTTCTCTGCCTAAAAGTGGGGTAATTCCCTTCCAAAAACATGATTGACAAATCCTTGTATTAAATATAATTCAGGAAGAGGACATTTAGCTATAACTAACATAGAATCTGGTTCGTTAAAAAGTAGAAGGTTTAGTGTGCTAATAGTGTTTAGGGGATCTCTTTTTTTTATTTCTCCTAATAGCTGAAACTGAATAAAAAATGTATTAAGTGTTTATTATTAAACAGGTATACAGATTATATAAGTTAACAGATCATACATTGATAACAGAAAATTATTTAAAACATAATATTGTTTAATTTTGTTCGCAAACCTGCACATCTATTGTTCAAAGATTTCAAAGAAATATCTAAATTGCAGTTTACATCACATATATTTTCTTCCTCTTGTGTAATTAATCCTCAGAGTGACCGTAATTTAACATAGCAATATGGACAAGGATTTGTTGAAGTGGCTGTCTGCAGACCATTAACAAACAAAATTAATTTAAAATCAGCTACAAAAGCAAAAGGAATCCTATCTAACCTAATTAGATTAAACAGCAATTTTATATTTTCATAATATTCTTTAATTTGAGGTACAATACAAAGCATTATTAATCTGTGAACACCTGTTAACTTTCCTTTTTTGCTAGCTGTGCTCCCTTCAGAATACAAGGATCATTTTTCGTTAGGAAAGCTCAGTTCCTCCAACTTTTTAAACTCTTCAGTTTCATCCTTGGTTAATTCACGATTTAGCTCTGGGTGATAACTTTCTGGTAAAATTGTTGTACAACTTTTTAGAAAGCCCTGGCCTCCGTCAGCCTTTACCTAAATTAAGCAGATTTACTTTTGAAAATTATATTACAAATTAAATTTTAATGTAAATATAAAACACAATGGTACCTTAATGTATACTTTTTCATTAATCTCTCTAGCTATCATCACAGCATCCAAAATATCTTGTGAATCTGCCCAACAAATTATTCACTTTGCTTTCTCTCTAGAATCACCCTCTACATCAAACATATCTTGTATAATCTTTTGATAAACATTGTGTAAACTTTTCAAAGATTTAGATTTTTCTGATGCCTGTTCTCTGTGATAGGCAGGAACAGCCTTTTTACCTATATTGTATCTAATAAAATTAGTAAATTTCTCCATCACATTTGAAGATACTCCAGTATTTACCTGAAAGTTATTCAAGCCTTTGCTTGAAAAGTTGACTTTTTTGGCTATATCAGGTTTTAAAATGATTTGTGATTTCTATCTGTCTTTTGAATGAAGCAAATAATTTTTTACTTCTATAATCTTTTTGATTAATGTGTTAGTTTTAAGTAATGAATTTATTAACTGGTCTTTTTCTTTTTCTGGTAAGGTTTTGTTTAAAATTTTTTAAATATTTTCTGCTGATTTTGTTTGCTTGCAATAATTGGACAGTTCCTTTCCAACTTCTGATTTGCAATATGAACAAATGAATATTGAATTTGCACCTTCATTACCTATAAATTTTGAATAGAAATATCTCTCTCTTCGTTTATTTTTATATTTATATATAAATTATGTCAAAGCTTATAGTATTTACCTGAACAAGATTTTAAAGAAACCTTCCTAATTCCGGCAGCAGCAAGTAAACCACTATCTTTAGTAAAGTCGATCTTCATTTATAACCTCTTCCTTTAACAACTGTTTGATGACCAATATACCTTGCTGTGATGCATATATAGCAATTGCATTGCCTTTCTCCTCTAGTTCTAGTTTTTTTTATTAACAATATGTCTTCATAGTTTGGCAATTTAGGCATTTTTCTATTTTTAATACCTTTGTTTTGCTCATTTAGTGTTATTCTGCAAGTACCACATATACTAAGAGGTATTTGCTGTTAACTATGTCAAAATCTGAATTTATATACATTTTAATTCATTCAGTTATTTTTTATGTTTTTGAAATTATTTTTTTCCCACATAATGCACACACTTTTACAATAGATTCATCATAATTTGCTGATTTTTTGGACTTATCTTAAGTATAATACTCAATACTTATTTTTAAAGACTTAGTTCATAATTTTCCAAAAAATAAAGATGTCAAAGATTTTTATAATAAAATAAAACTTTATTATTATATGCATAAATAGTATCGCAGTTATTACTTCTCACATTTGTTGTCATTTCTGATTTTAATTACTTGATAAAAGCTCAAAATTTTATTAATTTAGGTTAATAGAGTTCTTAGCTATTTAGTAATACAAAATTATTTTAATTAAAAACCAGAAATAAACTCAAAGGATCTACTTATCCTATCAAGTATTTAAACCGGACATTGACATTTTTAGGAAAAAATGGTCAATTTGAAAGTCATTTTAAAATTTTGGACAAGTAGCTAGGATTTTAATTTTAACAGATTTGTGATGTACAAAAAAAGTTCTTAAAGGATCTGTAAACAGTTTTCATTGACATTTTTATCCATCTTGAATTTGTTGAGGGCCAGTGTGTATTAGAGTTGGAAGTTATAGGAAGTGAAAAGATAAAGTTTATAGAGCAAGATAATGATTAACAGATAACTAAAAAGATTGCAAATTATATAAATCAGGAAAACAAGATAAAGGAAGCAAAGCTAAAAAGAGATGCAACCTTAGAAGATGCTAATTTTGCAATCGATTTAATATATGGTTTCCAAGAAAGATTGGTAGTAAGAGTTAATCCTAGAAGACAAAGGGTAGATGGCTCATCCAAGATCTATATTATTGTAATAACGATTAGTTAAAAAAAATTTTTTATCTGAGCTAAAGTTAACCAACCACTAAGAGCCCTTTTTTTTCACCAGAAGTGAGGCCTTTTTTAAGCTAAAATGCCCCCTCCAAGCAATCAGAAAGTGTTGGCATCTCATCAAAAATAAATGATAGTATCATTAGCAAACAATGCTACCTTAGACGTGAAAATTTCTGGGAGATTGTTAATTTAAATTTTAATAAGTATAGGGTCAAAGATAGAACCTTGAGGAACCCCTGAAGTTACAGGAAATGAAGAAGAGTGCTGTTCATCTAGGACAACTTTTATACTACGTTTAGTAAGGAAGGATTAAATAATCTTAAAAATGTTACCGGATACACTGTAAAAAGTAAGCTTATGGAGAAGACCAGCATGTCAAACTTTATCAAAGGCTTTAGAAATATGTAGAGCAATAGTCTCTCCACATCTATCTAATGCATAATAAAACCTATTAGTTATTACCAGTAACAATCAGCAGTAGAAAAATAAGATCTAAATCTATATTGATGATTAGAAAGTATGTTATTAGATTCAAGATAAGAGATTAAGTGTTTATTAAAAATTCAAAAACTTGCTTATGATATGAAGAAGATCACTCTCCAGATTTTTCGAAAATAAGGATAACAGGTGCTACTTTCCAGCAAGCTAGAAAACAAGACTCTGATAAGTATTTGTTTAATAGTTTTGAAAGTATAGAGGTCAGCTCTGGAGAACACTTCTGCAAGACTCTAACAGTTATGTTGTCCAGACCATAAGCTGTAGAAGAATGCAGTAAATCACTTAGATACAGCAGCTGGAATGATCTAAATGCTAGGCAATGGAACAACCTGTTTGTCGGCTATATTAGGTAGAATGTAATTATTGGAATCAAGAGATAAGATTTATAAAAAATTCTTAGCACCCAATTGAGCGTTGTCTTTAGATAAGGTGATAAAATCTAAACCATGCAAGAGAGGTGGAATAACAGATTTGCCCTTATTACTGTTAAAGGTTCTCCATAAGTCTTGGAAGCTTAATTTGTGAGATGAAATACAAGATTTTGTGACCTAAGAATAGCTGTGTTTAGCGACAAAACCTTTTTACAATGGTTTCTTTCAATAGTAAACAGACGTCTATTTTCTGTAGAATTGTTTTGATGATGTATATGGAACGTTAAGGTTACAATTTGAAATTGCAGCAGCACAATGAGAAAAATTTCATGAATAAGATCAAGGCTTGACTTGATCTTATTCATGAATTGTCGAGTGGAAATAAAAGGTTCCATACCAGCCTTAAACCAAGAAGTTTTATAAGAAGCACATTTGTTAATAGAAAAGATAAAAGATTTCTACCCAAGGTTGCATAGACACAACTTATATATGCAAATTACATACCTCATATTGATATATTACCCTTATATACTTTAATTAAACCCTATTATTAGCCGCAATCAGCCTTTTCCATCGGTACATCACTAGCGCAAACAAAGTTTTATTTAAATTCTAAATAAAATAATTAAAATTTAAACAAAAAAGATATGTTTCAATTAACTTCTAAATAATATATTACAAAAAACCAATGAAAAAGCGAACATTTTATTAATATTAAAATAAAACAATCAAAATAAAAATGGCAAAAATGAGCATTTTAATTAAATTCTTATCGCAAACCTATTATCTAAAAAGTAAAAAAATAACTAAAATAAAAATAGAATAAAGAACGTTTTAAATTAAAGATAATTAAAATAAAATGATAACACAAAGGTTTTTTACTTTTGAATAAAAATTTTCGAAAAACCTTTTTTCTTTTTTCCAAGTTTTAAGCAAATGACGACATTTGATCATTTGTTGTTTAACTGCTAGTTAAACAACAAATGATCAAATTGCTTAATTAAATTGCTAGTTCAGATGAGCACTCTGACGTCACACTATAATAGACTGCTGTCGGAGGCTTTAGTACATACATCGACTGACTAATAGCCTGATCCACAGCGGAGTGCTGCTACATGGACAGGAATGGCGTGCAATCGCACTCTGTAACTGACCACGCTAATAATTTTTTTCTTTACATTTTGACCACGGCTGTTTTAATGTTTTACCAATTTAAATACAATAAAAAAATCCTTACGTTATGAATAAAAATTAACCGTTGATCTTTTCAAATGTTTTTATTTTACGCAAAGGCTTTATTAAACATTATAACTAATATTTTATTAAATAAAATATTAGTTATAATGTTCATTAAAAATAAAAGCATTTTGTGTAAATTAAATATGTAAATTTTTTTTGGTAGGCATGTCATTTTTATGACAAGTTTAAACATTTGAAACTATTTTTTCATGTCTTTCTAAAAATCTTTCATGAAATTACTTTTTTTAAATACTTATGATTAAGTTTAATTAAAATCTTTCTGTTGCAATGAAATGATTTAATTGCTTTATTATTTTTTTGTTCTATTTTTTCAAAGAATTATTTAAAAAAAATTTGTTTTTTTTAACTTGACTTACTTACGTAATGATTAAAAGTTACTATTTTAAAAAGACAACGATATTGTTAAAAAAATTTTTGCAACTTTTTAATAAAAATACAATTTACATAAAATTATACAATTTAAAAATATTATATATTTTTTATTTCAATAGTTTACTTTCACTTTTTAAACAAACAACAATTTAAATATAATTTGTTCATTTATTAAACAATCATTAGAAGTAATTTGCAAAAGCATTTTATATAACTTTAATAAATGTTTTAAGAGATATGTTTCAAATAAATTTATTTCAAACGCAATTAAAAACATAACAAAAAGTAAATTTCACTTCGAGTTTGAGTTTTATTTTAAAGCTTATTTATTTTCTTTTTTGTGAGGAATTTTTTCTTTTTCAGTTTTTAAAATTTTTTTCATAGTTTCCAGACTTAAAAAAACAGACTTAAAAACGCTAAGCTAAACTGTTTAGCTTTGCAATTCTTTTTTCAGCGTATTTCTGAAATGTTTAAATCATCAAAACATCTAAACAGTTGTGGTCAAGTTGTCAACAAAAAAAATCATCTGCATGGTCAGCAATAGCATTCGATCGCATGCCGTTCCTGTCCAAACCTGCATGGATATTTTTAAATATATTTTATATATATATATATGTAATATATATATATATATATAAATATATATATATATATATATCTATATATATATATATATATATATTGTAGTAATTGTGTGAATATTTCTTGTTAAAGAGTGCTCAAAGTAGAGCGATATATAGTAAAAAATATATATATATATATATATATACATGTAATATATATATATATATATATATATATATATATATATATATATATATATATATATATATATATATATATATATATATATATATATATACTATCACCTTAAAAGACCATAAAGAAAACTTTCAATCAAAACCTGCTTGCCGTCTCATTAACCTGGCAAAAAGCGAAATTGGAATAATAAGCAAAAAAATCTTAGACATTACTATCACATACTTAAGAAATAGCCTAAAAGTAAACCAATGGAAAAATACCACCGACGTTATTAATTGGTTCAACGGCATAGAAGACAAAAATAGTTGTTTCTTCATCCAATTCGACATAAATGAATTTTATCCATCTATAACTACAGAAATATTTAATAAAGCCGTTTCCTTTGCAAAACAACACACCACAATAACAGACAAACAACTTAGAATTATAGCACATAGCCGAAAATCCCTCCTCTACTACAACAATAACACATGGATAAAAAAATTGAACCATGAAAGTTTTGATGTAACAATCGGCAGCTACAATGGCGCTGAAATTTGCAAACTTGTTGGGATCTACATTCTCAACGAATTATCTAATATAATTATAAAAACTGACATAGGGCTTTACCGTTATCATAGCTTGTCGATAATACGCAATTCTAACGGCCAAGAAATGGAGCGAATCCAAAAAAATATAATCCAAAAGTTTAAAGAAGTTTGATTTCAAATAGACATAAAAACAAATCTTAAGTCAGTTAACTTCCTTGATGTAACTTTCAATTTAGCCCAAACCACCCATAAGCCTTTCAAAAAACCCAATGATAATCTTCAATACATCCACATATCTTCTAATCACCCACCACAAATTATTAAACACTTACCTACTTCAATATCAAACAGACTATTGCAAAATTCCTCCAGCGAAGTTATATTTAATCAATCTAAAAACGAATATGAACAAGCACTAAAAAATAGCGGATACAAAAACTACTCCCTCAAATATCAGATCAAACAAAAAATACCCCAGAAAAATCGTAAACGCAATATCATATGGTTCAACCCCCCATTTAATAAAAACAACTCCACAAATGTTGCAAAAATGTTCTTGTATTTACTAGAAAAAAACTTCCCTAAGACACACAAACTTCACAAAATCTTAAACAGAAACACTGTAAAGGTAAGCTACAGTTGCACTGAAAATATAGAAAAATTATAAAAAACCACAACAAAAAAATTATCTTCCCTAGTATTGAAAATAATGATCCAAAATGCAACTGCCGAAACAAAGCAGAATGCCCTCTGAATGGTAAGTGCATATCCACAAATATTATATATAAATGCATCATCGCAGCAAAAAACCAACCCAGCAAAATTTATATAGGATTAACGCAAGGTGAGTGGAAAACCAGATACAACAACCACAAATCATCATTCAACAATATTAAATACAAAAATTCTACCGCCCTATCAAACTATGTCTGGGATTTA
>NC_088921.1:60742500-60862500 GCF_038396675.1 Hydra vulgaris | reverse complement strand
GATTAATCCTGCCATTTTGCACAGAGCACATGTTGTTTTGTATTTCTAGTGTCTCCCTAATTTTTCTTTCAAATTTTTTATTTTCTACCTTTAATGTTCTTGTTTTTTTCCAAATAATATCTTCTTTGCAAAAGGTTTTATGAAATGCTAATGTAGATTGATAAGGTTTTCTTTTCTTTTTTTTGTGGATTTCGGAAATCTTGCTTTGATGTTAGGAAATCTTCAATGTATCATAAAAATGATTTTAGATTGAGTGCAGGATTTATTGTCAATGCCATTTTAATTGCATTATTTTCATGGAATTATAGAAAAGATTCCTTGATGGAAATCTTATTATCGTCAATGTATCGTAAAAATGATTTTAGATTAACTTTTAGGAACTATCCTTAATGCCATTTTAATTGCATTATTTTCGTGGAATTGTAGAAAAGATTCCGCAAGAACCACCATGAAAGAAAGTCTGATTGGACCTGAGTTCTCCATTACATGAATCTCATTGTTCTAATAAAAGTAATATTGATATAAGCAAAGTTTTATGAGTTTTTTTGTTCCAGGTATACTTAGTTTTGTTAAGTTTTTCATATGATAAACTGTTATTTAATTGTTATAAAAGTATATGAGTGGCTTATTTTAACAGAATTGACGGGTACAGATATGCAACATCAAAAGATATCTAAATCTTATCGTTGGCAATATTCCAACTTTCTGCTTTTTTTTATAAAGTCGAAAGAGTTTTTTAATTGTATAGGATTTTCGTTTAAGACTGGTTATATTGTCTTAACTAAGAATTATGATATTCCATAATTAGGTGTGCTAAAGTTAGAAGCAATTATTCTCATAGGGTACAATTTTTCAGGTTTATGAGCTTTGATTACTCTATACATACAAGGTGGGATAGGATCACTTCAATATATTTTTTCATATTCCTCTTTAGAAAAACATTATTTTTTATTTAGTTTTGAAAGATATATTCTAATTTTTGTCATGACTTTAATACTTTCATTAAAAATGAAAGTTTTAATGAAAGTATCAAAGTCATTTTGCAAAAATACTCAGATTCAGAAAAAAGTAAATTAAAAATACTTTAAATAAAGTCATAAAAAAAAGCAAAAAAAAAAAAAGAATTAGAAAATAGATTCTTAAATCTTAACAAATAATTTTAACAAAGAAACGATAAAGTAAAGAAGAAAAGTTTAATTGATTGAAAAGCAAATTTCGCAACCTAAACTCAATTCCAAAGATATTAAAAAGACAAAAAAGGTAATCAATTAAAAAGTAAATTTCTCTACCCTAGGGCTTTATTCCAATATTGCTCATTCAATTATAAACAGTTTATGGCCATTTTTTTTTATTGTTGTTTAAATCAAGAATAGTGTCAGTGCAATTCAAACAGCTTATAAGTGATAAAAAAACACTTCATTAATAAATTTACTTATTTTAAATTTGATCAATAAATGGATGCAAATAAGGACCATAGGAGTAAACTATCCACAGTCAAGAAGCGGGAGAGACATAATAATTATGAGTTGGAGTGTGATTTAAATGGGCTCAATGTAATCAGCTTATGTAAATGATTCGAAAAGCGGATAAATCAAACAAGTTGTTTTCTTGGCTTGGATCAAACCAGCACAGTATCAATAAAAAACAATTACCTGGCATTTAAGGTGTGCTCAACAGAAAGAGGCCACTCAAATTCATTGACAACAACATTAAGTTTGGTGTCAATTTCTGAGCATGTTATTCATAGTATTCCAATTGGGAGCGGTTTATGTAAAATGGCTGCAAAAGACCCTGAATCCTTACGGAAAAAGTTTTATATCGCATTACTTTGCAAAATGAGTGTGTCTCTTTACAGACTGTACTCATTTCATTGCTTTAGAGAGAAAAAATAGGATCTATAATTCTTATGGTAACGACCATGCAGCTGCAACATTTGCAGACTATATTGGCATCATATTTAAAAATAATAAATTAAATGTTTAAAAAATTGTAGATTTTACTGCGATCTCAGTGACGGAAGCACAGATTCAGTGGTGTGTGAGCAGGAATTAGTTTATATTTTTTATTTAAAAAATAAATGCTCAAATGTAGAATTTTTATCTCTTGAAACAGCAGAGAATTCTAATGCACTTGGATTAAAAAATGTATAATGGATGTATTTGCAAGAGTTGGCGTTTACCGATGTTTATGAACATCTATTAGGTGTAAATCTTGATGGAGCAAATGTTAATCTAGGAATTTACGCCAGTTTGGTGTATTACTAAAAGAAGGTTTGCCTTGGCTGGAAATTGTACCCTGCTTTAACCATCAACTTAAACTAGCTTTAAAAGTTAAACTTCCTTCAAAACTGTTGATGAATTATTATTACAACTTTATTTATTACAACTCATTTGTATCAAAAGTCACCAAATCTTGACATTTTGTCAATAAAAAACCCAACAGTTTAGTATACTACTATAATACTCTAATATGATACTATACTAATATTTTCAAGCTCACAAAACTTATTTAAAACATAAAGTTATTTGACAAAGTTGTTCATCAATTTTTCTTTGCCTTGGTCTATTTTTCTTTGTGATACTTTAAGTTGCCATGCTTAAAACAGTTTCAACTGAAATGATTGGTAATAAAAATATCACAACTTTTAATTGTTAAGTATTAATGATGAAACCTTCTAATCAACATTTCCTGTTTCTGTAATTAACTTTCTTTCTTTTTAAAGAAACATGAAGTTCTCAAACTTCACTTTCTCTGATCTTATTTTGTCAGTTCTAATCACTTTCTTCAAATTTAATACCTTAAAGACTTTTTTAAAATTAACTTTCAAAGTTAATATGGTTTGTTAAATCTTAGAAGAAACAATTTTATTTTTTTTATTTTTCAGATCAGGTCTAGTTTTATATATTTTGTAAATTTATTTATTTATTTTAATTTTTACGTGTTTAATGTAGTTTTTTCAATAAAGATTATAAACAATTTATAGATTTTATCAGTTGCCAATAAGATATCTGTAAACGTAATTAATGTTCATAAATGTATTACGTCAAAAGAACTTAACACGATATTGAATTGATAAGAAACAAAAAATTTTAAATACATTAGTGAAAAGAATTCTTTTAAACAAAAGCCCTTCTCTTTTTTTTTTAAAAGTTGTAATTTGCTTTCGCATATTATAATCTATGACAATCTATGATGGAAAGACATATTTATGTAATGAAATCAGACGATAAGAAAAAAACTTCTTTAATAAAAGGAAATATTTAACATTTATTTGAAACTAAATTTTACATTTTACTATTTTACATTCTTTCATAAGTAATTTAAAATTTTTAAAATCATTTAATTTAATGTCTTTTCAAATTAAATTTTTTTTAAATAAACAATTTGTTTCTTTAAAAAATTCTCAGTTGCGTTTAAATGCTCTTTTTTACAACTTAATATTTTCTGAATAAGCGTCACATAAATGATATTTAAAGATAATTTAAAAATTCAAAAAAAAAGGTTTTTGCCTAATCGAATGCTTTCAATGTTTACATTTTACAAAAAAGTTTTTTCTTAACTAACAGGTTTGGACAGGAATGGCGCGTGATCACACGCTGTATTTGACCATGCTTATATTTATTTTTTTTACTATTTGACCACAGCTGTTTTAATGTTTTAACAATTTAAATGCAATTTAAAAAATTATTTACTTTTAATTGTTGATCTTTTCTAAATTTTTTATTTTATACACTTTAAATAAAATAAAGAATTAATTATAACAATTGTTTCAAATAAACATATTTTGTGTAAATTAACCAAAATTGTTATATTTAACTTTAATTTGACTTACTTATCAGAGCATGAAATGATTAAAAATTACTATTTAAAAAAGACTACGTTATTTTTTTAAACATTTTTTTTTTGTGCAACTTTTTGGAAAAAGTAAATATTTATACACTTTAAAAATTTGTTTATTCATTAAACAATAATTAAAAGTAATTTGTAAAAGCGTTTTGCCTAACTTTAATAAAACGTTTCAAAGGATAAGTTTTAAAGTAATTTATTTCCAACACAATTAAAAATGTAACAAAAAGTAATTTTTGCTTTGAGTTTTTTGTGTCTTATTTTAGTGCTTATATTTCTTTTTCGTAAAGAATTATTTTCTTTTTTCTTTATTATTATTTTTTAATTTTCTTCCTAGTTTAAGTTTAGCTTATCGTTTCTTTTTTCAGCGCATTTCTAAAATCATTTCTAAAACATATAAAAAGTTGTGGTCAAGTTAAAAAAAAAAAAACCATTTAGGTCAGAAAAATGTTTTTTTTTGTGGCTTGGTCAGGAATAGCGCTTAATCACACGCCATTCCTGTCTAAGCCTAAACTAAATGTTTTTGACTTTTTAAATTATTTCTATTACTTTATCTCTAAATCCTTAAATAAAATTTGTAAAAAAAAATAAAAATAAAATAGAATTTTTGTTTAAATGATAAAAATTTTTGTGAAACAAACTTTGACACTTTCACTTTGACACTTTGTGACTTTCAAAATATAGTTTTATTATTACTTTAGATAGTTATTTTTCTTTTTATTGAGTTCTTGAATTTAAAAAAATAAAAGCAACCTAGAACTGCTAAAAAAAATCAATAGCCACCCTTTTGGGCAAATTTATCGCATCAAAGGAATATTTTTAGTTGACTTTCACAAAATTTGGTTGACTGTTACCGTCGAGTGACCACGAGTGTACATCTCTGTTACAAGTCTATAAAATGTGCATGTAACAAAATCTATACCTGTTGGAAGCTGATCTTCCAACAAGTATGGATATTATATATATATAGTGATATAATGTAGATTAGACACAAATACACACACATAACCAGATGATCTTTTTTTTTAGTTTTGCCAGCCAGGAGGATGGTTTTCATCTGTTAAAAATCTTCCTCCAACTTTTTATGTTGCAATCCTTACTGATATTGAGGGAAAGTCTAATTATCTAGCTTGTTTGACATTTTATGAAGGAATATCTGTTGATACGTCAAATGATCATCTTTCTGATAAAATATGTTACATTCCAAAATGTTTATGCTTGGTGTCAAGAAATAAGTATTTCAATACACTTAAGGTAAGAAAATTATAACTTATCACTTATTATTAGACAGTATATTAAATATACTGTCTGATACAAATTTTGTATGTACTTTTGTATAACTGTAGAAATAATTATTCTAGCAGTGGCGCGGAGATAAAACCTTTTAGTTATATTTCATGAGCCAAAAGAAAACATTTTATCTTTTGGTATAAAATAAATTTGTATCCATTGTTTTTGGATGTAAGCTTTAAAAAATATAAACAACCTTTTTTTTTTCTCTTTTTGGAAAATAGAGAAAAAAAGATAAAGGTAGCTAAAGCTAAGCTAGTGTTTCCATGTTGAATAATGTGTTTGTTTTACTATCTGTAAATTCTCCAAACTGTTAAAACAATCATAAAAAAAAATTCATATTTTTGTGAAACAAATATTGACACAAATATTGAATTTCTGTTATGACTATTTAATTATTTTTTTTTTTTTACAAAAGTGAGTCACATAAAATCTTGAACAGTAATAAGTCATGAAGACCACAATATTTAATGATTTTTAATTTTTATAGTATTAAGATCATTCCATATGAAATCATCCAGACCATGAAACCCTTAAATCTCAGAATTTGTTCATTTTTACCTCACTTGCAGTCCATATTAAAAAAATAATAACTGCAAAAATTTTAGTTAAAAATACACATGGGTTCCAGAGATATCATCAGTTAAAATAATGCTGACTTTAGTGATTATCTGAAGCGACTACAAAGCAACTTTGACATATAGTATCTTCATAATAGCTTGAGGAAGTTTCCTAAAATTTGGTACCCCAATAGATTTTTACTTGCGGAATCCAAAAAGAGCACCCTCAAGACTCGATTGTCTCAGGAAATGCCTTGTTTATCCAATTTTGTTCAAAATTATTGACTTGTAAATTCATGATTTTTGGAGGTAAAATGAAGGCCCAAAATCCCAAATAAAAAGTTTGATTGTATATCATTATTTTATCTTAGGTCTACTGAAAAAAATTAGATTCATCAATTGTCTTTCTAATACTTGATCAAAATTTGCATTTAAAAATTGTGTCTTTTTAGAAAAATTTAAATTTTGTAACAAACACAATTGAAATATCACAAAAAACATCAAATAGTGTTGTATATTGACCAGTTTATGATGTTTAAAGTCATAGGCCAAGGGAGGGCCAGGGGGTCTCTGACCAACTCTGCCTCTCTCCCCAATCCCCTGTTGTTTTTTAAAAAAAAATGCATTAAATGATATTGTAATAAATGATTATTAAAATTCAATTTAAAAACATAATTTTTTTTTTTAGTTTAAGTTTGAGAAACAATTTTTTTTCATTATTTAACTCTTATTTCAAAGTAAGCACCAAAGCTTATTTACAATTTTAAAAATCATAAATTTTAAAACCAAAAATATTGAAATGTTTTTTAATACATTTTAACAATCAATATCTTTATGGGATTATTTAGTAGATTAATACTAATATAGTCATTGACATAAAAAGATGGACTGTGGGATTTATTTAAATCCCCCTCCTCCTTCTCCAAGGATTTGAAAGAAAAAAAAAAAGAAAGACAAATTCTAAATGCAAAATAGGTAAATAAAATTACAACAAAATTATTTTAAATGCATTTAATTTTTTTTGTAACCAATTGCTTATATTCTCCTATTCTAAATCAGATGTTGTACGTACGACCTGATGTTGTGGGTGTAGAAATTAGGCATATAACTTCAGAGTTAAGCACTTAGCACTTGTCATTTCTCATTGGCCAAAAAAGTTTTTACCTGGTCCATGTGGATGCATGAATCTGACTTTTATATCAAGCTCACTTACATCTTCAGCAATCTCTACCCACCAAAATCCGTCATAAAAACATGCAATATAATCCATTTTTTTAATGTTTAATGAAATCTTTTTATTATGTTTGCTTTTTGAAATGATATCAAATATTTCAATACATGTATCAATACTTGTTTTTTTATAACTTATAATGTTTGAAGTAATTGGAATAAAATGATGATACGTCCTTGTGCCAGGAACTGTTCTTCCACCTAAATATCTTTTTTCTAATTGTGCTTATGTTTGGTCGATTTCATCTTTAGAAAATAATTTAAAACAAATTCCATTTATCTTGGTTTTACAAAAGAAGTACATTAAATTAACATCTAAAATCTGCCCAGTAGGTATTTGTTTTAGACTTTCTTGACATACTACTCTTTTAACAGTCCCACCAATACCATCACAGGGGGGTTTACCATGACTGGTAGCAAAAAATACCCATTCAGCATTTAAATCAAAGTCTTTACTGTGATGACAAAGATTGATAAAGTTTTTAAAATTTTTAAATTGTGCTGCACAAACATTGGAAAAGTATTTCACACTTGATACATCAGGTAGGTTTTCTTTGATATATCTAGTTATATCTTCCTGAGTCTTGTAGATAAATCCTGTGTCATGATCAACGTCTTCTCAAAGGTAGCAAAAAGATTTGTGTTTGAGAACTTTTTTTCTATAAAATAAAATACAATTGTAAAAAGTGAACATTGACTTTTACTCCAGTGATAACTTTGAACCTCATCCTGAACAACATATTAATAATTTTCAGCAAAATCTACTAAAATTAAGCATTCGTTTTGGTTAAGATTTTCTTAACAGTTTTTCAAGTATCTACTTTTTGTTTTTGCAATAAATGATAGTGGTAAGGTTTTCAATGCTGTCACAAAATAAATCAGTAAATTCATCTAGTGGCAAAGATTGTAATAGTAGTGTAGTACGATCGGTACTCTGCCTTTGCTTGAAAGCTACGCCTTCTTCGAGCTCATGTTCCATCAACTCCTGCACCAAAAAACTTTTTAATGTTTCAATACTAGGGCATTGGTTACATCGATGCAACATACATTCTGCATTTTAAGCAAACAAACAATCAATGCCATGAAATCTTTATAACTTTTATTCCACATAATAGCATCATTGAGAAATTTTGTATTTTGGTGATGTATGCATACACATACATTATAAGTACCTGATGCATTAGTTGTAATGCACCATTTAGGTTTAAGAGTACAAAACTTTGATAAACTGGCTATGATGTAAAGGTAGTCTTTTTTAAATGCAACATGTAATTCATTAAGATTGAGTAGCAATAATCTTTTTTGAACATGTTGGTTTTTCTTAAGACTTACAAAATTCTTGAAAATTCATCACTTTGATAAAAGTTAATCACTAAATTAACTGTTTCTGATGAAAGTGAATTTTCAATTTTTTTTTCAGGCAATGATAGAATTCCATGCTCATTTTTAACTTTTCTTGCAGTTCGAACAAAATACTCAGACACTTCAAAGTAGCTTGATATCTTTCTACGTGGCCATGATTTTGGTGCGAGTGTTAACATTTGCACCTTATGGCGATAAGAGTCAGTCTCTGAAATTTTTTTATTTATTTCATACATTATAATGTCTAGATCATGGTCATTGTTAATGTTGTTGTTTGAAATGGGGCTTTTTATTTCTGTTGTTAAAGAAGTTTCTTTAATGTTATATGCTAATGAGACCATTTTTGCAACTCTGTCAATAGTGTTCTCAAACTTTTGTTTTGCTGCAGGCAATTTACTGTGTTTTGAAAGACTTTTTAGTTTGACTGGTGAAATTCCAAGCATATTGCTATCTAACTTAATTTTTTTTCTCACTTTTTGATTCCCATTCCTCCTGTGAATTTAAATCTTTATCTGTTTCTACTGCTTTTTTTGTAACATTTACTGCAGAATTTCCAACTTGGGGTTACATAAACATTATTTTGTTGTAAAATTTTTGCTAAGTCCAGGAAAATCTTTATATTACCTAAGAAACAAATTTAGTTTTAAGTTTTTAAAATAACTGAAATATAAAATTTTTTATAAATAAAATGTTTTTCATTTAATTTCTATATCAGTTCTGTTGTAATTAATGTTAGATTACCTTTTATAGCAATTTTTTTACTTTCCTTGTGTTTTCCAAAAGGATTGCAACACTTTGTAATTTTTCTCTCAAAATATTTTTCATAGAATTGCTCATGATAACAACATAATTCTTATTAAACAATATTTTTCTTTTAAATTTGCTCACCATATTATTTCTTCTTGTTTTTCACAAGAAAGATCTTTGAATTGAACAAAACCTTGTTTTCTAGAAAATCCAGTTTTGTGGCAATGAATGTTAAGACTTTTTTAAATGTCACATTTCTCCATATTAAATTTGTTTATTATTTATAATATTACCTGCCAAAAAAATATAAAAACAATAAAATTCTCAATCATTCTTTAAGAAAATACAAACAAGTAAAGTACAACCTTTAAAAAAAAACAAAAAAAAACTTTTGCTTGTTTTTGATGTAATAAGAAGTAAGCATTCACCGATTTGAATTGAACTAATGAAAAAAAATTGTTTCTGAAACTTAAACTAAAAAAAAAATTATGTTTTTAAATTGAATTTTAATAATCATTTATTACAATATCATTTAATGCATTTTTTTTTAAAAAACAACAGGGGATTGGGGAGAGAGGCAGAGTTGGTCAGAGACCCCCTGGCCCTCCCTTGGCCTATGACTTTAAACGTCATAAACTAGTCAATATACAACACTATTTGATGTTTTTTGTGATATTTCAATTGTGTTTGTTACAAAATTTAAATTTTTCTAAAAAGACACAATTTTTAAATGCAAATTTTGATCAAGTATTAGAAAGACAATTGATGAATTTAATTTTTTTCAGTAGACCTAAGATAAAATAATGATATACAATCAAACTTTTTATTTGGGATTTTGGGCCTTCATTTTACCTCCAAAAATCATGAATTTACAAGTCAATAATTTTGAACAAAATTGGATAAACAAGGCATTTCCTGAGACAATCGAGTCTTGAGGGTGCTCTTTTTGGATTCCGCAAGTAAAAATCTATTGGGGTACCAAATTTTAGGAAACTTCCTCAAGCTATTATGAAGATACTATATGTCAAAGTTGCTTTGTAGTCGCTTCAGATAATCACTAAAGTCAGCATTATTTTAACTGATGATATCTCTGGAACCCATGTGTATTTTTAACTAAAATTTTTGCAGTTATTATTTTTTTAATATGGACTGCAAGTGAGGTAAAAATGAACAAATTCTAAGATTTTTGGATGATTTCATATGGAATTACCCATCAATTACATTTTTAAGCTATTAAATTTTCTGTTTAAGCATTTTAAATTTAAATGTTTAAATCAAAATAAAGTAAAATAAAATAAATTCTATTATAGGACAGTACAAATTTATTTTGTACTTCAAAGAAGTTGAAGTACAACATAAATTTAACAATGATAAATTAAAAAATTCAAAGCATTATTTTTAAAGCAACCAACTCAACTCCCACCACATCCCTGGAAGTACCGCGCTCAACTTAGTTTCTCTAGGCAGCGGCCTTGCTAGTTAAAAAGTTGAGAGAGGGTTGCACCACGAATAACAACTAAAAAAAAAGTTGAGAGAGGGTTGCACCACGAATAACAACTAAAAAAAAAGTTGAGAGAGGGTTGCACCACGAATAACAACTAAAAAAAAAATAAAAAATAAAACACACAAAAAAAATGAGTAGCCTCCTCGACTGTAGTGGCCCCCCTCGGGCCTAGGGGAGGTAAATAATCTAAAAAAAAAAAAAACTCCTATTAATGCTGTTAAGTGTGTGGCGGACATTTCTAATCAAAATGAACAACATGTCTTTAGAAATTCGGTAAATTATCCATGTCATTATAAAAGATAAACTGTTTGTTTAAAACATATATTTTCAAACATTTATTCTCTTTATAATAAAATGTTTATTAATCTATCAGTTTTAAGTAAGAAAATAGTCATAATGTAGACACTTTTTTGTTCATTTCTTGGTTGAAGACAAATGTTTAGTATGGAATTTAGTAAATTTTCAACTAAATTCCAAAACTTTTATGGTTTTTGAGTTTTGAAACAGTGTTCAAACAATACAACGTGTTGCTTTTTTCTAGCACTTTTCTAGTGAAATTAATAATATTCTTTACAATTTAAATTCTTATTAAATTTTAAATTTATTAAAGTTGGTTCAAAATAACTAAAAAAAGATATGCTTTATGGAAATAATAAAACTCTATTATAAAATTTATAATGACATTCAACTTTGAAATTTGATTACCATATTTTTCTAGACTAAATGAGTGAATACAAGTTTCATTCACCAATAATCGATAGATTTGATTTAAGTATCTTTAATTTTGATCTGGACTCTAGAGTTCTGGATTTTTAGAATATTTTAAAAGTATTATTTTCTGTCAAGTCCTGCAGTTCTGCAACTTAAAGTTTTGCTGTAAAGATTATTTTTATTTTTGTGAATTCAAATTATTGTTGTTTTTATTGTTATTATTATTATTATTTTGTTTAGTTGTTTTTTGTTTTATAACATGGCTGGTGTGTAGTTTTGATTCATAAATTCTATCAGTAAATGTAAGACAACTGTGAACTCTATTTTTATTCCATACTTTATATAGTGCTCTTATATTATCATGATTACATTTATACATCTGGTTAGAAAGAAGATCTTAACTTAAATATTCCTCATTCCAAGCTTTAGACTTATTTTACTATGATAACAATTTAATTTTGGTTGAAATTTTTAATGTGATTTTTATTTTAATTTCATTTTTATTGTATTTAAATAACAGGATTACAATAAAAAAGAATTTTTTCCAAAAATATTTTATAAGTATTAATCTATATTTTTATTAAAAAATTGTTATTTATTTAGAACTGTTTATTGACTATTCTTGCTGGTTTTTTAAATGGCAAGTCTGAAATACTAGAAAAAATGATAGGTTGTATGTTAGGATTTGTTCATGTGCCTCCTCCTGGTGGTCCAAAACTAATGTTTTCTATTGGTGGTGGCGACAGTCAAGTTCTACAACCACCACTTTCAAAAGATCTGCCTTCCACCCACGAATCTGTTGCTGTACTGTTTAACCAGCTAGGTTTGTTTTATAGCAATTTAAATCTCCTCTGTTATTTGTTTACTGTTTTTATCTCCCTTAGGCTAAGGGGTTTTTTATACTAATTTTTTTAAAATGGGTCTATAATTTTTGTTATTCTCTTTCAACCTTATTCTTCTGAAATCTTAAAGATTAAATCAAAAAAAAAAGTTGAGTCTGGTGCTACCAGTAATGTGGTGGGATGGAAATTGTTACTTTTTGCTTACAAAGCAACCGCTACTTCACATATGACATGAAATACATGCATAATGTTGAATGTCTTTGTATTGCATAATTTTAACTGTAATGTTAGGCTGTCTTTATTATGGTCTAGGGAACTAAAAGTGCTACAAAGTCTTAGTATTTTTTTTGCAGCTGCAATTTTAAATAAAAACCTTACAGAAATTTTACATTATATAGTAAGTGACCAGGGCCCCAGCCCTGGCTAAAAATGAGACTTTTTCCAAACCCGGCCCCAGCAAAATTATAAGGTTTAGCAGGGGTTTATAGCCGGGGCTAGTAAAAAGTTTATAATAGTTTATATATTATAAATTAATGCATATATTTACTATTTATTAAATACTGGCACATATATAAATATATATATATATATATTTTTTACTTCCAACAAGGTTAAAAGCAACCACTATTAAGTTATGAGTTACTAAAATACAAAAGATAGCATTAAAGAACAAAAAAATGGTTAACTAAGGACTTAGAAAGTTGTAGATTTTATGAGTAAGGCAAGCATAAAGATGGGTTAGAGTTTTGAGGGCTTTTTTGATGTGCAAAGAAAAAAACAAGATGATTAATAAATTTTTAAAGCATGAAAAAATACAGTAAAAGGATGTGACTTTGCTGAATGACAAGCCAAGTGAAAATGAGTTTTGGTTGATCTAACTATAAATGAGAGCTTGTTTAAGCTCCAACCATGATATTATTTGTAGAAAAAAGAAAAAGATGCAACCTTATGATAATAGGAGAGTGTCTTAAGCTTGGTAGATAAACCAGGTCTAACTACAATGTACTAGAACTTTTTCCGAGAGTGAGAGGGTTGTTATCAATATAAGAATGTCAACAATATTGTGACAATCTTATATTGAGGTCTATTGACAATATTGGTCACTTGCTAAGAACATGTTTTGATAATATTGGTCTTTATATCTTTTTTCCATGACTGAGACATTTTGATGGATTTTTTCCCATAGTTTGTCATTACTAAACCTGGGTTTAAGGGGACAATTCAAGATGTGAATGCACAAAATGTATCTTGAGTGACCCATTCTTTCGAAGGGTCCAATCATGAATCTCAAAAACTAAGGTAGCTCTAGAGTCTGGCAAACTTTGTACTTATTTTCTGAGTAACTAATGTGTTGTTGCCTAGAATAAAATGTTATGATGCAAATATGAGGGGTCCAACTTTAATCCTGGTTACCAAGTTTGATGCCTAAATAACTTTTCTCTAAAAAAAATTAAAGTAAAGATAATTATTTCAAAAATTATTCAATTAAGTTCTTTCAGATTACTGTTGACCCATTGACCTTACTTTCTAATACAAAAAGATAAAAAGTTCACTATTTACAGGTATTAAATAAAAAAAGGCAACAAACTGATAATATTTATAGTAATAATAACAACAAGAATTTAATAATGAGCAATAAATGTTAATAATTTATAAAATTTTTATATTATAAAAAAAGATAAGGGTTTAAAGTTGTAATTTTTTAAACTCATTCACAGTGCATACAATAGTTTTGTACCATTCTTACATGGTGGATGGTGGATGACAAAAAGCCTAACTTAAATTTTATTAGATGATACACTAAGCATTGTTACTATTTTTTGTAAAGTATGTTGTTTTTTTGTTTGCGAAAAAGGTTATTACAGAAGAAAGAATAGTATTGATTTTAAAAAGGAAAAACAAAAAATGATTAGCAAATTTTACTAGCACTGAAATTTAAAGTGTTTTAAAACTCTCTGGTATAAAAATTTGAAAAAGTCTGACTGTTTATTATTCTAATAGAATAAACATTTTAAAAAGCAAAAGGTATCAACCGCGAATTTGTGTTTTATGGATAAAGGGAGGTGGTGGATCCGTAAGTTTTAGAGTTTTATTTCCCAAAAATCAACATGTATAATATTACAATCAACATATATAATATTACAATGAGCCCATATTTGTAGTAGAAACATTAGAAATTAGGTTGCAACCATCAGTATAAAATTTTTCGGTAGGTCTAGAATATTTTTTTCAGCAGGATTGTGCAATATCATATCATGTCTTAACTTTGATCTTAATTCCTTAACCTCTCGTAACCTCTCGAATCTTAATTCCTCCTGTGTAACCTCCTGGACCAAGGCAGGTATCAAAGCATTTATTCCTTCTTGTCGGTTTTTAGTCAAGTCTCATTCTACTCCATGGTTTTCATCTTCGTGTACAGCTGCTATATCTAATTGCAATAATTTTTTTCATCTTTTTTACAAGATCAATTCTCTTAAGAACAAACGTCTTTTTATAGTTGCAAGAAATCTATGTAAAATGGTGCTGTCTGATACTAAGCTCCTTTATTTCCAGTTTAATATATCTCATCTCTAAGGGCTATCTCCTATTTTCCGAGGTTTTAAAAAATGATTTTTACAAATATTAGTTACGTTGTTCACAATCATCAGGCAAAATATGTTTTTTTTTTTTGTTTTGTTTTGTTTTTTTCTGTTGAAATATTTATATACAAAGAAAACTATGTTCTTTAAAACTATTGTTATGCTCTCGTGAATTGCTCTATTAAGTTTAATCTTCAGGTTTGAGGTTGTTTAATAGAAATTTGTTTTTGTTATGGCATTTAGAAATTAGATTGTTTTTTTTATTCAGCAGCTCTTGAGGATTTTTATAAAGTAAAATGATTATTTTTTAACAGAGTAAGTTTTTTGTTGTTGTTGGGTTGTTGCAGCAAGGACATTTTTTAGGACAGCCCATTTAAACTTGGGTGTTTATTTATTATTATTATTTTTTTTTTGTTTCTGATGTTTTAATGCTAGAAATAGTTTTACATATTGTATTTTTTTTTTGTACATAAATATTTTTAACAAAAGAAATGTATATAATATATATATATATATATATATATATATATATATATATATATATATATATATATATTTATCTATATACAATATATATGTAATTTTATATAAAATAATTTTGAACAAAAATACTTTAGGTATCAATTCTATGATAAAAATATTTACTGCATTGGTAACGGAAGCAAAAATATTGTTACTTGCTTCAAGTTATAGTCATCTCACTATGGCAGCTGAAGCTCTTGTGTCATTATTATATCCTTTACAGTTTAGGTAACTTTTTTAGTACTATTCTCAAGTAAAGATATTTATACATCTGTTTCAAGTTAAATATTTTTATTTAGCTATGTTTTTATTCCTACATTACCATCATCATTGCTAGATTTTTTAACTGCTCCAACACCATTTTTGATGGGTGTGCATATGTCATATAAAGGACTCATACCTGAACTAGTTAGTATGTTTTGAATATTTTAAACAACAAATATTCAAATTTTTTAATTTAAATTAAAATAAAACGTTTTAAAAAGTAGCTCATAATAAATTTATTATTTATTTTCATTATTATTGTTTTTTATCATTATTTTTTTAAATTACTTTGTTCATTATTTTTTATTTTTACTTAACTTGATAAACAAATATATTTTAAGTATAAGTTTTTATAAATTATTTTTGTAGCCTAGCAATTTATTATTTAATAGTTTGATGTGGTTGTTGTGAATATTGATGAAGGTTATGTAACTGTTCCAGAATCTATTCATCTTACCTACATCTCTGAACCTTATTACAGTAATATTTTAAAGTTGTTAAAAATGGTACATTTATTTTATTTTAAATTTGCTCTACAATTTTAGTATATAATTTAATTATAATAAACAAAATAATTAATATTTTAATAAAAATGTTGTTTTTAATAATACTAATAATTTTATGAAGTTTTTTGCTATGGGTGAATTTCAAATTACAATTATCTGGAGAAATTTTCGGTTTTCGAATTGTTATTTTCTCTTTTTTTTTTTTTTTAATATATATTATTCAAAAGGTTGTATTGAGAAAAATATACATACATTAAGCATTTAATTTTGAAAACTTACTGTTTTCATGCTTGAATCATGGTTTTGGGCATAAATTATCTTTGTTTTTTAATTAGATAATAATATAGCAATCAAAACTGTCTTATATGACAAATACTTTTTATGATAGCATTAAAATGAAATATCTAACTGAAAATTTTCTTTTATTTTGGACATAATAAAAAAATAATTTTGTTGTAAATTATATATACCAAAATAAGCAAAAAGCTAAAAACTAAGTTTTCAAGTTGTTTTAGGCCAACAAAACACATAAATACTCACTCAGTGATATAAATAGTTGCATTTAGATATCATAATAACTGTTCATTGAAAATGGTTAGAGTGATCTTTATTAATTTTGTTTAATATTAAGTGTAATTAATTTTTAATGAGTAACTACTAGGGTGTTTCATTCCCAACAATTTTCCGAAAATGGCTATGTTATATGCATAACGGGAGTAAATAATGGGCAAAAAATAAGTCTGTAAATTTTGGTATATATCAACCAACTGTTTTTTTTAACAACTATGATATTGATATATTCAATTAGTAAAATTGAAATTTTGAAAATAATTTTGAAACTAATTTATTAGATAAGCAAATATTTTATTATAATGATGAATTTTAAAAAAAATAATTAAGATAGGTTAATTGGTCACCCTGAATCCGATAAATTATCAAGCTTCAATTGTATACCAACAAAAAAACGTGTTAGGCAGATTTATGTTTCTCATTTATGTTTTTTTTCAAAAGTAACACTTCTGCCATAGATATTTTTAAACTTTTTCTTGGTGAGCTTAAGGAATTTTAGGAAACAGTTGGAGTACCAATTCGATCAGATAACTCTTGTCTTTCATGGCTCACTAAATTGTTGGGGGAAAAGGTGAAAATAAAGATAATGTCAATCAAGTTGAAATGTTGTAAAAGAAAAATTTGTCAAATTTTATAATGAACTTGAACGACTTTGTGATATTTTTGCAGTAAATGCATATGAGCAGTTGTTGTTATCATGTAGACCAAAATGGAAAGAAGATTGGGCATTTTATGAAGATCAGAAAAGTAGCAGAAAGTATCACATGACAAATAGCATTTACAATTAGCGTTTTAAAATTTTTAGAACGTCAAGAAGCTAGACTGAGCATGGATTTTCAGAGTACCAACTAAAGATCAAAAACCAAGTGCCTTTGAAGTCAGTGAATTAGTTGATAGTGCTGATGAAGAAGATCAAAAAGAGACAGAGTGTACTCCTTTACCACCAAAGAAAAGGAAGATGCCTTTAATAAATTCACTTGAAATATCAACAAAGAAGCTCTTAGAAGTTACAGCATCAGTGGCAGACCAATGTTGTTTATTAGTTTGCCTACAGCTTCTGTTTTAATCGAATATAATCTGCAAAAGCGGAGGCAAACTTAATGATATGTATGAGATAAACAAACCAATAAAAGCCATTTTGCACTGGGATTTAAAGCTTTTTCATTTAGACGAATCTCTTAATGAAGAGCATATAGCAGTTCTTATAAGCGGATCTTATAACAAGTACTTATTTATTTATATAAATCCTATTTATATTTTTTATTTTTGTTTTCAAAGAAGTTAACTTTTATTTGCAGACCAAAACTTATTGATTTACCTTTGATTAAAGATTCAGCAGGTACAATTTATTGTGATGCAGCCATTAAACTTGCGTAAGCTTGGAGTATTTTGGAAAACATTATTAGTGTATACTTTAATACAACAGCCAGCAACTACAACAGGTAATAAAAACAGAGCAGCATGTTTTTTCCTCCTTTGGCTAGCATGTTGCCATCATCATAATGAGCTACACATCAAACATGCATTCACCACATTACGAGGAGATAGCAAGAGTCCAGATGTGCCCATTTTTAAGCATTTCCAAGCTGAGTTTTCAAGAATTGATATTGATTACTCAAAGTTTAATTTTTTTGAATGGCCTAGTGACATCAAATCAGAAATATTTAATCAAGCAAGTTTAGTTCTGAATCGGGCTTACCAATACCTTGACACAAAAATATTTCTGCAAGAAGACTATCTTGAGTTAATTGAATTAATTTTTATCTATGTTTAGGGAAAACTATCAATGGGCAGAGCAAAACAAACTAGATGCAATTCACGATGCAAGATTTATATCATGTTCTATATATTTTAAAAATGGACCTCTTATCTGATAAATTCATTATGTCCACCTCATGACTAAGTTTATTAGTCTTTTTTATTCAATGCAATTTTTTTGCTCAAGGATTTCCGTATTTGCTCCAGTCGATGACTTCATATTTTTTGTTGCGATGAACTGGTATCAAGAAGAGGATTTAGATATTGCTACTGTTGTGATTTTTTCAATTAACCAACACCTTTGATATTTAACAGAAGAGCTTGTTATTTTATCTTTATTTAATGAAAAGTTGTCAGATTTTACCAGAACAATAATGGCAAAGAAACTTTTTTATACCCCAAGACCAAAAACTTTTTTAATTGGGAAACCAAAATTTCCGACATTAAATTTTTCAACCTTTATTTATTTTTTAATTGGACCACAGTCTTGGCTTCTTTTTGATTTAATTGGACTAATAAACAACCAGGAATTGCTCCAGATAAATCCACAAAAGTGGAAATTCTTCCAAGATTATCGAAATGCAGAAAATTTTGTTAAATAATTAGAGGTAACAAATGATTGTGCCGATAGAGGAATCAAACTTATTGGTGATTTCCACAAGTTTGCGCAAAATGAAGAACAACAATTTTTTTTACAAGTTGTTGAACAACACAGAAAGCAAAATTCGAAATCAAAACTAATTAATACTTTATAGTATTTTTATATTACTAGTATCTTCTTTATTAATTGTTATTCTTAAGAGAAACTAGAGCCTAAATATAGCCTGATTGAATTTGAATTATATTTTTATTAAGATTTTTAAAAACAAAAGGTTTTGGAGCTTTATATTTTAATACAGTCAATTGTTCATCTATATGTTGAGTTATTTCTATATATTGAGTTTATGTTTTATGTTTGAGTACATTTATAGATTTATCGGTTAATTTTTTAATCATTGCAAATTTTTATTTAGATTTAATTTAAATTTTTTTTTTTCTGTTAAAAGATTTGATAAAACTTTATTTAGTGTATATAATATAGTAAAATTCACTTTATGTATTATTAGTTATATCAATTTCAAAGTTAAAATTTTTTTACTGTAATATTTACGTTTAAATATTATATAAATTTCAAGAAAACAAAAATTTTGATTAAAAAGTTTTTGGTTTGTAATTTTTTTTTTTTACTTTTTATTTATTTTTTATTTACTAGTTGCAAAAAATAACTGGAAAGATTATTTTAATTATGCTTTAATTTAGATATTGACACCATCACTTTTTACATCTGATTTGTTATTTCCGGTACCAGACTCTCCACAAACTCTTGCTCTTCAAGTAAGTAAACTTGTATTTCATAAAATCTCATGGAAATTAATCAAAAACTTAAAAATGCTAACCAATAGGGACCTGATTTGACCAGAGCTGGGGCCATGTACAGTAGGGTTATGGAAAAAAATTTTTTTGGCCTGTAGTAGGAATAAATGAACATTTTAATACTGGTTCAGAAAATCACATTTATTGTTTTTATTTCATAAAAAAGTTCCAGCAACAAGACATCTTACAATATGTTGGGTAACATTTCATAGAAAGTTAAAAAAGTTTGAAGCTTTTAAAAATCAATTCTTTTAAATTTATTTTAAAAAAACTGTAAGAAAGGCACCTTTCAAGACGTTTTTAAACAATATCTTTTTTAAGAAGGTCACCTTTGATAAAGATTGTTTTTTATCTCTATTATTTAAATTTATTTGACACAGTCTGCACACTTATATTTACAATGTAGGGAAAAAAATAAAAATGGTAGCTTCTTAGTTTGATAAAGTATCTACATCTTAATATTTATACTTTTTCTGGCTAGATTTTCAAAATGGTTAAATTGTATTGTACTTTTGCTTTTGCTTCAATAAATCAAAAGGTTCAAATGGTCAAATATAATCATTTACCAAGATAAAATAGTATCCAAAAAATCTATATGAAGTTGTTTAAAACAAGTTTAAAAAGAGAGAAAATACAAATAATTTGCCAGATATTATTATTCCAGTTGGCCGATAAGAAAAAAGATGCGAAAAATACTCACTACCTAAAATAAAAATCGTATCATACAAAAAAACCCAAGTGATATGCTGAAACAAAAATACAAATCAACAAAGATAAAATTATAGTTATAAAAATTATAAAAGGAAGCCTTAATATATACAAGTTCCAAATAAAATTTTAAAAATGATAAAGTTTTTATCTCAAAAAAATTACAATGGGATTAAACTCTAAGTTTTTTATAAATTTTTTTGATGGTTTTAACATAACAAAATTAGATTGCAAAGTTTGATTTTAAAACAATTCTAGTTTTTTATTTTCTTCTTAGCATATATTGAATTTACTGTTTCTTAAACAATTACTATTAAGGTATTATTTTGTTCAATTTAAAATCATTTGATGTATTGGTCTTTAGCAGGTATAATTTTAAAACACAAAACTTTGCATCTGTACGCTCAATCTCTAGCTGGCATTAAACATAACATTGAGCAAAATTTTCGTGGTCCAACACAATCAACACAATCTTGAGTTTTCTAGTCTAATAAACTTCCTGATGGACCTAATTTATCAGGGCTGAGCTTTTCTGTAGTCATGTCACTCTTTTGTGTTTTGTTCTTGCTTATGTAATTAATACCACATGGTTTTAGAGCCACAAGGTTATTAAGGTCAATATTTACAATTCCATTATCAAAATGGTCTCTATTAATGAAAGTATTTTCAATCTTATTTGGGATGATATCAGTGACACCTTTATTATTATTTTTAAAAGTTTTCTTTTTTCTTAAAGTATTATTATCATTTAAGTTATCAGTGAGTTTATTTACATAGAAGTCAATGTTTTCAATGTTAGTGTTATCTATGTGAATTTTATTTAGATCAAATAATAGGGTATTAAAATAAATACAATCAGATAAAACAAACGCAGTTCTTTGTGAGTATTTATAATGTCAATGTTAACTGACAGATGGCTTACATTGAGATTTCGATTTCATTAATACAAAATAAATGTTACAACCTTTTTTTTTCCAAGTGTTTTTTCAATTTTTAAACAGTAAATGATGCATCCTTTTAAAAGTAATTTAGATTTGGATCTGCTGATATAGTAATTATGTCATCTCTTTTTTTCATTTTTTTAGGATAATTTTTAGTTAATTTAAAAATTATAATTAGACTTTGTAACTGTTCTATGCATAATAGAGCCAAAATCTTTTCTTCTTAGTTATAGTGTTTTAATGTAGTTATAGTATTATATTATTATAGTGTTTTAAAAATCACAAAAGCGAAAGTAAGCAATCTAGTACAGAACCTAATAGCATTAATAGAACAACTGCAATATTCTTTTTCACGATTAAATCAATCAAAAAGTAAAACAACTGATCTCTAATAGTTACTCTTTTTTTTTTTATGTTAATTCACATCCCTAAGGCTGACAAGGTCACTACAGTCAAGGAGGCTACTTTAGTTATGGTTAGATCCCTTTCTCAACTATAACTTTTAAACATGAACTATGACAAACAAGGCCGCTGTGCAGAGAAATAAGTTAAGCATGATACTGCCAGTCACTAACTTTATTAAGTGAAGCATCTTGTCTGATGATCATTCAGCTATAATATTAGGTGTTTTAAATAAGACTGCATTGAAATTCCATGTTTCTAATCAATAACAATATTCAATACATTATTAGGCTATTGCCTTCAGTTTATTTGTTAGCTTTGGATAATGTAAATGCATTTGCATTTTTTTTTTTTAATTTTGCAATTCCTTGAAAGTGTTTTTTTTTATAAAAATTTACAAAAATTATTTGTTTTTAGTCACGGTGAATTAGGAGCTAATAGTAACAGTGACAGTTTAGTTGATTTTTTTTTAATAACAAAGTTACCATATTTACTTTTTTCCTACACCAAATTAATTTTGAGACCAGACCTCTGAAATAAATTTGTCTAATAAAAGTTCACTTCTTTTGAGGCCCAACATGATAAACTTAGGGAGGAAAGTATTTTTGGTAAATTATAACGCCATTTCATCAGGTGCAGGTATGGTCTTGACTGATATCATCAGGTGATATCATCAGGTATCTAGTTCTTTATTTGTGACCACAGGAGATTTTGCAAAATATTTTCAGTCATAACCCTAATGTTCAGGTACTGATTAGATTTAATGAGTTGTAATATTTTTGAATTATTTGTGTAAGGGGCGAAGTTTTTATAAATAAAATTTCACCAAACTCTTGGATTGATTTATTACTCTTTGATATCTCTCATCTTAGCTGTTGTTGTATTGTTATTGTTGTTGTACTTTTGGGTTTAAAAAATATTTTCCTAAATCACATTACTATTTTAAACTATTTATCAGAATAATGACTATTTCACTGATTTTCCAAACAAAAACATTTAAACTAAAAATCATGCATTTTATGAACTACAACACAAAGAGTCAGGCCAGTTTTAAAAAAAAAAACACCAAATTTAGCTTGGTAAAGCGGCATCCTACTCAATTCATACACAAGAAAAACATCAGATTATGTACCTTATTAGAATTTAGGTCCTTACGTTAGTCACTAAAACTTATGTTACGTAAGTTTTAGTGACTTTTTTAAGACTCTTTTTTCAAGTTTTTAAAGATTGTCACCCTTTTCTTAAAGAAAATTCACTACTGATAAGAAGTTATTCAGAATAAGACATCAGCCTTTTTATGATTTTATTTTTAGGATAAAGAACTGCGTGCAGTGTTTATAAAACTTTTAGCTGAAATGTTTTGTGGTTATCGCTCTTGTTTAACATTAATTAGAGTTCACCCAAAACCAATAATTTCATTCAACAAGGTAAATTAATTAAATTTTCAAAATATTGTTTTGTACTATTTATAAAGTAATTTTATACTTTTATTAGATACAATAATTTTTTGTATATTTGTAATAAAAATTTAAAAAATAGATTAACAAATTTAAAAAAAAAAGTAGATAAATAATGATACAGCACTATAAATTCCTAATCTAAAATATGATACCGCATTATCTTTATATTATTTATATATCTTTGTACTGTTAAGTATAAAAAAATTGTATAAAGTGAGAAAAACCAAACCAAAATTATTAGTAAAAAATCAATTATGTATATTTACATTACATTCAAATTAATACATATTTATCACATTTCTATTTAATTAACAGTAATTGTTTTCACCATTGAAATGATATGTAATAATTTTTTTTTATAAACACTATTGATATAAATATTGATACAATATTAAAAAAAATAATTTTTCGGTATATTCATCATTTAAACTGCCATAAATGAAACAAAAACATTTAGTATTATATTATATATATCTATACACACACGCTCGTGCGTGCACATGGGCGCGCAAGCAGAAAGAGAAATTTTATTTTTTATTCTATTTTTTCAGTTATCATTTTATAGTTATCAACCTCAACACAACTACAAAATTTGTTTTTAAAAAAAGGAAAAGTTTCTTTAAGCCACAAAGTGTTAGTAACCTAGCTTTATGTAAACAATGGTTATCTAAAGTTTTAATAAATAGTAAACTAGTCTATGATTTTATTCGTTAAAATTGAATTTATTTAAAAACTTAAAACTATTGAATTAATAAATGTTAATCAGGGAGCCAACAGAATCATTACTCTGTTAGATTATTTTTTGTTGTAACATAAAATAAGTACAGCAGACTAAATGTATGACTAAATTTTTTTTTTTTTTTGCTTCTCTGTTATATATATTCATATATAAGCTATATTATTATAATAATAGTTTCATTTATTTAGATGGCATTTATGGAAAAACGGGGATTAGTTGGAGACGATTTTTTTAGCAAAGTATGTTTTTTTTTATATATATATATATATTTGAATATAATTAACTAAAGTTTTAAAATTAATAATGGCAATATAATTGCATTTTCTTGTTTTAAAAAACATTCTTATCTCTGCAGTACTAAAAAAATTTTAACTAATTTTACCATATGTTTACTGTCAATAATGATTTAATAGACTGGTTTAAGTTTAAAAAGCTGCCAATTAAACTTTTTTTGGGGTCTTGGTCAATGCTGTACCCATATGTAATTCCATACCGTTTGACCAGTATGGTTGCCCAAATAAAAGTTCCATAAGTTATAAATTTAAATATTAATAAAATCCAGCAATTGTTTAATAAAAGCAAATAAACACGTAAAAAAAAATTGTCATTTTTGTTAGTTGTGCATTACGTTTTAAAAATATAACTATTGTGTAAACTTTATCAACGTAGCTTATCTTTTTTATTATATATTTCAACGTACTTAAATATTTAAACGTACTTATATTTTTTGTGTTAAGGAATAATTTTTATATTGTTAAAAATTAAATTGCATTGTTAGAATACTTTACACCACGTTAAGATCTTTTAAACAATAACTATAACAAAAATTACAATTAAAATCTAAATTTGTTATCTGAAAAAGATTATCTTTATTTATTTCACAAAAATAAAAAAAATAAAAATATTTATACAAAACATTATAATCTTTTATTTTATATATGTCATACAAGCTTAACAAGATTTTGAATGAGAAAAAAAAAGATTTAATTCCATTAGTGAAAAAAATTATTTTAAACAAAAGCACTCCTTTTTTACAACAAATGATGTTTTTTGGTTGCATTTACACAATTTATGATGGAGAATTTTGTAAAATTTTAACATTTTGGGGTAATGAAAGTTTGCAAATAAATAAAGAGGAAATAATTTGTTAAAGAGTATTGCAAAACCATTTTACATTCCTTTAAAGTTAAATATTAATTTTTAAAACTATATTTAATTAAAAAGTTTTAATAAAAAGAAAAGTTATTTAACTGTCTGTTTTTTTAAATCTAAAAATTAAGTTAAAAAATTAAAACAAATGCTGTTAACTTTTTATTTTCCAATAATTTAATGGATAATGTTTCATAACTAGGCCTTAGTTTAAAATTAAAAGTTGGGGCCCAACAATTTTTATCTAAAGGACCTTTTCTTTTCTTTTTTTTACCGGTATGACCAAAACTATCGCTGGGTATGGCACTGCTTGTCATGGCATTAAACTAATCTTATATCAGGGCAGGTGAGCTCTTAGCCATAATAAAGGCAACTTCACCATGGTTAAGGAACCTCTCCTTCCCCAATATTAACTCTGACCCACATTTAATTGTGGGTAAGCAAGGAGGAGCTCCTAAACCTTTAATGGTAATCCTCTATCAAGTGAAATTTGAAAAATTTATTTATAAAAATTTATTAAATTTTTTATTTAAAAAATCTAATCTATTAGCTGTTTGAAGAGAAGAATTAAATAATAATCATTTAAATTTCACTTTATTATCGGAACTTGCACTTAAGTAAATCACCAAGCGTGTTATTTTGCGCTACTAAAATTGTAATATGTTGTCACCAAGCGTGATTATGTGCGCTTGAGAAAATGTTTGTGAGAGCAATCAAGAGATTTAAAATATTGGTGAAGACTGTGCTCTTAGAAAGTTTTCTTGTTATACAACGTTTTTTAATTGAAAAATTCTTTGAAGTAGTATCTACAACAGCACACTCATAACACTATAACAGCACACCCATAACACTACATCAGCATACTCATAACTTTATGTCATTGAATTAGTTCTTTATACTTCTCAATTTCTTGTTTATTGTTTGCGCCTGGTCGCAATTTTCTTTTTACTATTCAAATATTAAATTATTAACAGTTAATGGTTTTCGTATTTCTTAATATTTTTTTAATTATTAAAATGATTTTTTCAAATAAGTTCATATTTATTCATGTTTTGTTTTTTTTATCATTAAAAAATTAAGAGATTATTATAACACAAGAAATTTAATTTAAAGTTCATTTTTTAAACTATTTATTACAAATTTAATAACAGATTTTCCCTTAAACTTTACATTTTTGAAACTGAATGCTGCTAATTCATCAGTCTTCATCAGTCATCAGATAAGCCGTCATGTCTTCATCGGCACTTTCTATTTCATTGTTGTCATCGAGCATTTGATTTATAATCAATGTTTAAATCGATGCTAAATATTGAAACCTTACTTTGTTTCCTTTTGGAATGTCCTTGAATGCTGACATTCTAAATAGCAGAAACATTTTTAATTTAATTTAAGATAATTATTAATTTTTTACTAAGTATTAATTATCTTAAATTTAAAATGTTTTTGCTGTTTAGAATGTCAGCAATCAAAGACATTTCAAAAGGAAAGAAAGTAGGAAAGTAAACAGCTAATTTCTAAAGTGGAATGTTAAATATTTAACCATATACACTTGGAAATACAATTTGAATAGAAGCATGCACAAATGAAATGCTAATAGAAAATTACTATACAAACGCAACTTTTTAATTCAAATTGTATTTCTAAGTGTATTTGGTTAAAATAGTTAACATTCCACTCTAGAAAAAGCAATCAAGTAACAACTTCAAATTGTTCATTCATTATGTTAGCGCATAATATAAACACACTTTCTACATTAAAGCATATAATGTAATGCTAATATTTTATATCAGTGCTTTTTTATTTGATGGAAGACAGAATTTTACTGTTAAATTAAACAAGTTTTATCTTTAACTAAAAGTTTTATCTTTAACTAAAAGTTTCTAAAAGTTTTTGTCAAAAGTATTTTCTAAGAAATAAATTAAACAACCTATCATTTTCTTCCTCTCAAACTCTTGAACTAGCCTGATTTTATACTGTCATTATAAGCTGAATGACCATTGCTTATTATGCCTTGATGATTTTGTTTTTACCGGCATGTTTCACGTAAAGAGAGCGTGTCTGCTTTATTACAAGCCCTGAATTATAATTTAGTTAAGCTAATAATCTGTTAAATTTAATTAGTAAATTACAATCAGTAAAGTCATACCAGAAATTATAAGATAAATTACATTTGTATGCAGTAATATAATTGAATTTTTCTCATACATCATATGCTGCATTTTTCCATTAATTAGTTTTATTATGTTGAATGTTTTAATTAGTTTTATATTGACTCATTTTTTATCAGTGGTAAAAAGTTTTTTAATGTTGCCAATAAAAATAACTTTTCTAATATTGTTGTTGCATTTCACTTTTCTAAACTGTTGGCTTATGATCAATTGAGTAACCATGTAAACCATGAAAATTTACTAAATTAATATTTGAGTAACTTTTTGCTTTTATAGTGCTATTTTTTTCATACTACTAAAAATAATTTAACTACTAATAATTTTTTCATACTGTATATTTTTTTATTTATAAACTTTAATTTTTTTTTTTTTTTTTTAATGCAATTATACAATATAAATTTATCCAAAAATCTTAATAAAAAAGTTTTATAATACAAGGATTACATGTTTTGTTAAGTGTATCAGTGGTTAATCACATAATTTTATAACCAATTCACATCAATTCACCTTAATCTCTAGGTCTGCAGGATTTTACATTACACCTTGAATATATTCCGGGATATCTCTCTAAAAATATTCTAAGGATAGGCGACAATGACAGATCATTTGTTAAAGCCAAAAATAAAGCAAAACTATTTACACATTAAAAATTTTTATGAACGTGACAATTTAAATAATCAACCAAATATAATCAAAAAACACTATATTTGTACTGAATAAATTCTCTTTTTTTTGCTGATTTTATTTTGTTGGTTAAAATAAATAATTCAAAGGTTTTGTTGATCAAGAATCCTAAAATTGAGCAAAAATTATGTTTTAAAAAATATGCTATACATATAAAACATATAAGTAGTTCTTAATTTAGGATGAAAACTAAAAGTAAATTTAACACAAATTACTACTTAGTGATCTTGATTGAGTTCTAGTAATACAGGTAAAATACAGAAGGTTCAACTTAATAATAAAACTAATAAAAAAGTTAAAACTGTAAAACTGTTTAAAAAGTTATTCTCATAATTCTTCAACTAATAGCCCAGTTAAGTATTAAAATAATATAAAAAATTGACTAGTAGAAACTGACAGTAGAAGCTATAATTAAATAAGTGTTTTTTTACTAATTTATTACTTCTCTGTCCTTTAAGAGCATTGAGCACTTTTTGTAGAATACCCTAACATATTTGAGATATGCTAATTATGTGTTGTTTGAACCCGGTTTATAGATAAATTTTGTTTGTATTTTTTATAAAATGTTAAGGTTTTAGATAGTGTTTCATTTTCTACAATGACTCAAGCACGCGGGCCGCCATATCGTGTGGTTGACATGTTTGATGAGTTACTGGCTACTGTTACTCCTTCAGATAAAGAAAAAAGCACCGAAGAGCTTTTAGCTGAATTGATTCCTATTGTAGATCATTTATGTGAAAATGTATGTTTTTTTTTTAAATTCAATCATGTTTATTTATTTTTATTATTATTATGCCTTGCATTGCAATCAATTTTGTTAAACTTGAGGCAGGCGAGTCTTCTTTGTCATGCTGCAGGTAACTTAGCTACAATCAGAAAACTCTTTTGCGGGTATAGGTATTTTGATGGCATTCTTTGTAATTGTAGTACGCAATTAAAATACTATATCTCTATCTGCAAAACATGTTAACACCAAGGGCATCCAGTTGTAAAGGATTAACTCAACTTTTCCATTTTGTCTTGGTTAAATATTTAAAAAAACACGCATAAGTGTAAAAGTATAAATGTTTAACATTAAAAACTTCAAATATTTTAGTATTACTTTTACCTCTCCAACATTTGCATGAAGATATGTTTATTTTCAAAATGCGGTATGTGCCATTTTAAAAAAAACTTTGAAATTGTGTGGTTTTTATTTTTACTTTGTAAGGGCCTAACAGACATTGTGTCCGACTATATGCTAAGCGAAGTATAATTCTATATTTTTCTACTTCTAAAAAACGTTTGTTTTCAAAACACAGTATAAAATTTTAAATTTATTTTCAAAGTCCGGTATTTAATTGTGACCAATCCTTGGCAAATGTATATTACTTTAGCGCAAGCACAATCCTTGTAAAGTTACCCTAATGAAATGATGGATTGCGATAGACCAGATTAATGCGTTATCTTATCTCCTATTTCACATAAAAAAAAGAGATAAAATACTTGAAACAAGAAAAAAACAAAACGCTTTATTATTCTAGTGTTTGTTTATACTTTGTTTAACTGAACTGATTATTAAAATGTATTAAAAAGACATCTTATATTAATGAGTTTAAATATATTTGTTATCTGTTTCTTTTTATGGAAGGCATTCAATAATAATACTTATTTTTTATTTGTTTGTTAAACTGACAATTACTTTTTTTCAAAGAAAAAAATGAGGTTTATTTTTCGCTATATTTTTTAATTTCATTAAAAAATTTAACGATGACGTTTATGTTATATTGATTGTCCATTAATCTTAAAAAGATTTGAAAATAAATTTGAGGCGGAAATAAAAAATTAATGGCCTATGAAAAAAAAAAGGAGATGTTCTAAAAAATTTGATGTATTTTCCAATTCTTTAATTGTTTGTCTATTTTTATATGCCGGCTATAAACAAAGCAAGAAAGAAAGATAGTGTTGATGCTTCTTTCCTTAAAAAAGCAATATTTTAAAAATCTGACTTGACTATCACTATTTTTTAAAATTTTAAAATAAAATTAGAAAATATTAAGGTTTATTTTCTCTTTATTTAATTATTTAACTCTCTGAAATAAATTTAAATTCACAACCGTGAATTTTGAAACATAATAATTTACATTACTTTAACAGAACATTGTTTACATTCACATTATTATTAAAATATAAGCTGTGATTGGATATACAGTATTTTGAAAGTAAATGCGAATTTATAAACAAACAAAATATATTTTTTTATTTACCAATGATTCAATTATCAACATTATCCAATATACTTAATGTATATATACATAAGCAACAATAATTTTTCCAAATATATGAGACATGATTATGTGACGAAAAAAGTCAATTATCTCAAAAATACACTCTTCATATGCAAAGCTTGCTTTCACAAATGATGGATGCATTTTTAAATATGTTAAAAAAATTATAGTTAAAAACTTTGATAAAAATTTAAAAACAAACTTTATTCATGAGCGTTACAAGAAAAAAAGTCTAAATATTTTGCATAACTTGTTTGTTTGTTTTTTAATTTTTAAAGTTATTTTATAATTGATTTAATTTTGTTTATAAATTTTTTGTTTAAATAGGCACTTTAAAATAAATAAATAAAACAAACATGTAACTGAACATAAGTAAAAATATGATCAAATAAAAGTTTGTAAAAAAAAAAAATTTATGAAAGAAAAGATTGCTGCCCCAGTCCAAACCGTCAATGTAGCAACATTCCTACTGAAGATAGTCGATGTATATACTAAAGTCCCTGCAGCTACCTATTTCAGTATGGCATCATCAGTGTGTGTCTAATGCTGCATTTATATATGTGTGTGTGTGTTTATATATATAGAGAGAAAAAGAGTGAGAGAAGTCTTTAAATATTGCTTTTTTGCATTTGTTTTCTTTTTATTCTCTTTTTGTTTCTTATGAATTAATTATATCTTTAGGAACCTTGGTTTGACAATCCTGAAATAAGTACAATTCCTTCAATAAATGTTGATGTGTTTAATCACCCTATAAAAAGATTTCCACTTTTAAATGAAGTAAAAATAAACAGCTATTTAGTGCAAAGTAATGAATCTGTGCAGGGAAAAGTGTTTAAAGCACCTGTTATTACTCCTACACAAGTACCTATTAGCACCTATGACTTACCTGTAACTCATTTCATCAATCAAAGAAGACTTGAAGTTATAAAAGATTGTGTACAATATATTTATGAGAGCAAAATCTCGGAAGCAAGAAAGGTACTTGTTTTTTAATATTACAATATACAGTAAACATTACAGTTTACTATAGATTACAATCTATAGTAAACTTTTTTTTACCAACTTTTTTAAAATAAAAAACCAGAAGTTAGGAAGTTTAAAATAAGCAAAAGCAAAAGAAATTTATATCATATAATTGAATTTTTTTCAATATTCATAGATGAGTTTTTTCTGGGAATTCTTGGAAATCTGGAAAATCACTTAATACTCCTTTACGTTTCAGGAAATTTCCAGATTATTTTTATTATTGATTTGTAAAAAATTATATGAAAGTTTAAAAATGACAATGATTGCATTTTAACAAATATGTTTTTTATAACTGAAATTTTTAAGAGATCAACTTTTGAAATACTTTTTTTTTTTTAATTCATTTAAATTAACATTTTTGAGTATTAGAAATTCCTTTTTGTAAGAAGTTAATTGATGTAAATTCCCTTTTAAAAGTTTACAAAAGTTTTTGTTGTCAATTATTATACACAAGAAGAAAAAACTATAAAATGGAAGTTAAGAGTTTATCTAACATTTCTGAGATAGACCAAAATTATTAAAAACAAGTTTCGCTGGAATTAGCTTCAAGAGTAAAATTATAATAAAGAGTATTATTCAGCCTATAAGAAACATAGATAAAACTGGAGCATTAAGTTTATTCCCTAGCTGAACATTTAAATATGTAATTTTCTTCATAATTATACATTATTTGGTTTGATGTTTTAGATATAATGTTCAATATGTAGTAAAGACTTAAAAATAAAAAAATTTTTACTTTGCCACACAAAGTCTTAAATACATCGTCAAAACTGCGCAATTATTAAGTCAAACAAAGCTATACCGTAGTTTTTTTTTCACTAACTTAAAAAAAAACAGATACATGTGTATTGCCATACAGCACTCCGGATAACATGCATATTGGCAGTATTTGTACAAATAGAGTTAAGCTTACTATTAAACCTATTTTAAGTCTTAGAGACCAGGCATGAAATGCAGAAGCTATAACACTCACATTTATTTGTGAACACAATCTTCCAATATCTTTAACAATCCATATAATTAAATACGCAAAAGAAATGATGTCTAGAGATCATGGTGTTTTTAAAAAATTGAAAATGTTTAGCTGTTTCGTATAAGAAGGATTAGGTGAAACTTTTCATGCTGAGCTTATTTTTGATATGAAAATAAAAATGTTTTTCTTTAACATAAATGCTTCTCGGAAAAAAATGAGAAGGTTTTTAGTTATACTTGAGCATATTCGTCTTGTTTACTTTACAACAAAGTTAGTAAAGTTGTATTAAAACACTATGCATCATTATTGCTTGTTACAGTAAACGCTTAAAGTCTTTTTAATGCTGTTGTTTATTTATTTAAAGACGCAATTCTATTAAGTAATCTAGTTTCTGATTTATCAGATTCTACCGATTATATAAGGGTAAAAATCAGTGGGTTTGAAAAAAGATTAAGAAAAGTGGTTCCTAACTTTCTTGCTATTGATAGCAATATTTGTCATGTGCACAATGTTGTCAAAAAAATTACTTCTTTTTTTGGCTAGGTAGTTGTAAATTTACTGGATGATATCTACATTGATTTTAAGTTTGGCCCAGATCTTTGTACATTTCTGCAAAAATGTTGTCAAATCTCAGGTGTCACATACAAAGCAAAGGGTTTATCATCAGTGGTTGTCAGTTTTAGATTGCACTCTTCCTATGTATGAGATAATCCCTGCTTTCACCTTAATTCTTCTTCTTGGTTAACAAAACAAGACATCTCTCTGTATAAAGATGAAAGTGAAAAACTAATAAAAGAAATAAAATGTAAAATGCAGCAGAAAAAGCTAACAAGGTGCAGAAAGAGAAGCTAGAATTCTTTAAAAAAAAAATTTTCTGACATAACTTTATATTAATCTGTATGTTGAAATTCTTCCTATTTTTAAATCATTTATTTTACCTTTTGAACAAAAAGAACCGTTAGTCCATCGAATTTATGACGAGGAAATTGAACTGGTTAAAACAGTTTTAACTTGTTATATTAAACCAAAATTGATAAAGTATATAACAAAGACATAGTTAAAATTTTTAAACCTAAAAGATAAAAAATCGCCCTTCGAATTACTTATACCTTGGAAGTAATGCTGAAAAATATTTGCCAAGAATAACTATTTTAAATTCTGACTTTAAATCATCATTTTTTAAGACCTTACTAAAAGCTTACCTTGAATCATCAGTTTACTTACTTAACAAATTTCCATTTATCAACCCTTTATTAAAACGTCTTTCTGCGATCGATTCAATATCTCAAGGTCATAGAATTACAGAGAGAATGCGAAAAAAAATTCCCACTTTTCATTCCCAGTGTAGATATAAATAAAGTAGTATTTAGTCGAGAAGTTATGCAGCTTTAGATCGATACAGCGCTTCTACCCATATTTGCTGATGGTAAGCCTGTGTGTCTTGAATATTGATGGGCAGAAGTTTTGTAGTGTAAAAAGTATTTAGAGCTTTGTAAAGTTATCAAGATATGCTGAAATATATTCAGTAGTCCTCACATTGAGCAATCGTTCAGCATAATAAATACCATAATTAACAAAAAGACAAACCATCTTGGTGCTTTAAAGTACTTTGCTATAGCTTCAGTTAAGTATCAATTATTAGCAAACAAGGACAGTGCTAGGGTACTTTAAAAGATAAGACATATTGTATGACCCAGTTATCAAAAACATCTGTGGTCATTTGCAAACTCTAAGCAAACGCTATATTAAAATAATAGGAGTTCTATCTGAAAAACCAAAAAGTTGAACAGTATTTTTTAATATAAAATTCAACTCTGAAAAAAAACAACTTACATGAACGATGCAAAATAGTTTAAAAGTTTATTATTGATCATGCAAAAAATGTTTTAAAAAAAAGCTGACAAATGTTTTGCAACAGAAAATTATAAGAATAAAAATTATTGATTTCTGAACCATTGTCTGACATTTTATATTTAAAAAGTAAACAAATTATTATGCTTTGCGTATTGTTTATAGTAAAGCTGAGATTTTATATTTGATTTTAGAGAAACATAGTTATTCAGCACTTTTTAGTTACTTTATTTATCCCCTTACCAACATTCCAGAATTTACCCTAAATTATTCTAAATTAATTTAATTTAGAATAATTTTTCAGGATTTTCATAGAACAAAGTTTCTGGGACTTTCATAAAGTTAAAAACTCATCTATGCAATATTACTTATAACAGTAATTGGAAAAATAAAAAAAATAAAGTTGTTTATTGACAATTCTTTTTTTAACCTCTTTAAAACATTTAAAAATCATAAAAGTACAAAAAAAAAAGTTTACTATGTTTACTTTAAAAGTTTACTTTGCTACTATTTTGTTATGCCTTAATTATGAAAGAATATACAACAAAAAATAATTACTTTATATATATATAATACCACTTAATATAACTTTTATATCCTTATTTTAAAGTTCAAATTAATTTTATTATATAAAACACATTTATGGGGTCTTAGTAAACATTTTTCAAAACAATATTTAATGGACCAACCTATTACATATTTTATTTTGTTCCATTAACTTCTTTTTTTCTTCAACTTTTCGAGTCTATTTTTCTCTATATTTTAGTTAATTACTACGTGTATATATATATATATATATATATATATATATATATATATATATATATATATATATATATATATATATATATAAATATATATATATATATATATATATATATATATATACATATATATATATATATATATATATATATATTTATATATATTTATATATATATATATATATATATATATATATATATATATATATATATATATATATATATATATATATGTATATATAAAATATGTAATAGGTTGGTCCATTAAATAATGTTTTGAAAAATGTTTACTAAGACCCCATAAATGTGTATTATATAATAAAATTATTTTGAATTTTAAATTTAGGATATAAAAGTTATATTTAGTGGTTGCTCAAGGCCCTTAACAAAAAAAAACATGTTGCTATTAATTGAAATTTCTTTCAAAGTTTGTTGACCTAGGTCTCAAAAGAAAAGAAATTATATAAAGTTTCAAAAATAGTAAACCTTTTTATTTATACATTAATGAAAAAGTTATTTCAAAAATATGGAAAAAAATGTTCTTTTATATTTTTCATTAAAAAAAATGATTTGGGTCAGAGTAGAATTTTCCTAAAATTATGTTTTTTGGTATTAAATATTATTTATAATATAATCATTACAATATATTCTCTCTTTTTTAAATTCCATTTCTATATTTAAATAATAATGCCTGTGCAAAACCCAAACTGAGTTGATGTAGCCTGAAGCCTACGCTGCTGTTTATTTTCTGTAAAGTTATTACCATTAAAGCATGATTTTTTTTTACTAGTTATTACTCTACTTTTTTATCTTGAAAAAAGTATATTTATTGTTGTATTTTTTAGTTAATTTAAATGATTTTTAAAGTACTAATGGTAACATTCTTTTTTTACAAGGCAATGCCATCTGTGTTGCGTGCTTTGAAAAGCAAGGGAGCTCAATTAGCTTTGTGCAATGAATTAGAACTACGAATCAAAAATGAAAAGAGTGCTATTTTAGAACATGACCAATACAACTTAATTATTCGTCTGATAGATGCAGCGCTTAAAGAAGCAAATACTGTTTATAACACAAATGTTGCTGCAAAAGTAATTCCCATTGTTTCTGCATTTCATAGAAAACTTGGTTCGAGTGCTATCCAATTTGCGTACACATCAGTTCAAGAGCATGCTGTTTGGAGCAATATGCAGTTTTGGGAGGAAGCATTTTATGCTGAAGTTCAAAGACAAATTGTTCAATTACATGTCAATGAAAGATTAAGCGCTCTCAAAAAAGAAAAAAAAGATAAAGCAGAATCAAATAATTTTCTTCAAACACAAGATATGGATTCATTAAATGTTGCAGATGGAAAAAATCAGCGCAACAGTATGTTTTTTGCACCTTCTGTGAACACCCCAAATACACGTATCCGCGCATTCACTCGAAACAAAGATTTTTCTCAAAATTTGGGTGACTCTGCACAAACAACTGATAGCAGTGAGACTATTAAAAATGATTTGCCTAATCCAATGAACTTAGCTGCTGAACTGGTAATTACCTTTGTTTTGTTTCATCAACATCACTGCATCATTATTGTAATTATTCTCATCATAAGTTAAGGAGTGTCTAATAATTATTTGTTTTTTAAAAGTTTGTTTTGTATTTGTATTGTAAGTGAGAAATGTTAATCATTAGGAAATTTATATATAATAATTTTTAGCAAAAAACCTAGTTTGGGTACAAAGTTCCTTAATCTATGTTATATACATTGTTTTATACTGTTACATTTGTGTTTTATCTTCCAATCTTTTATTAATTTAATCCTTCTATATTGTGCTAAATTTTTATTTAGAAGTTTTTTGAAGTTTGATTTTATTGAGTTTTTCTTGAAATTAAAATTTGATTTGCGGTATAATGACTGACACCATCAAACTTGATTCTAAATAGGTTGGTGGTGCCCCAAAATGTGACATGATTGTTTAATTTTAGGCAAAACAACAACAATTTAATAAGATTGTTATTTATTTTTTATGCAACTTTGTGAGGCATAATATATAGAATAATAGTTATAATTATAAAGTAAAGAAGTTGCAAAACAATGTTGCTCTATTACAATATTAGCAATAACATTTATAAAATTATGAATATTGTCATTTGTTGTTTTTGTTGTTTTATTAATAATTTAGCTTAGTGAATGGGACACAAAGAGTGAAGAAGAGAAAGAGCGTTTAGTTTATGCAGAAGAGAGCATCGTTTATAGCATCACAATGCTATTTGCTCAACAGATGATGTTTTTACGTGTCCCAACAAATGCTTGTGTTGAGATGCGAAAGTTAAATGCGCAAAAGAAGAAGGAATATGAGAAGAGATTGCAGCAAGCATTAGATAAAAGTACATTTTTTGTTTGGAAAAAAAGATTTTGTTGCTCTTTATTCAACAAACGTTATAAAACGTTTTACACCCATTTAAATGAAGTTATTTGCTCAAATTTTAAGATGATGGCGTTTCAATAATGAATGACGATAATTTGTCAATGTCCCTTAAGCCTTCAAGCAGTGTCGTGGATGGAAGTTCAACTTATATAGGTGAGTTGATTACTCTGATTTTTTTTTAAAGTAAAAAAAAAAAACTTTTAAAATAACTTTTTTTAAATGTCAACTTGACAAAATTTTCTGTAGTACGCTATTTTTGACCTAACCTGTTTCTCCATGCAGTAGCCTCGTTTATTTAAAAAAACGTTTTTGCATCGGAGTTTAGGATTGAGAGAGATGTGTATATATATATTTATATATATGTGTATATATATCAGGCAACCAAAAAAGTTCGTGCGGTTTATCCTAATTGACTATTTCTAAGAAATGTATTAGGAAAACTGGTTGTGGTGGGGGGATAGTTTTGCATATAAATTAAAGCTTGTTTTAAGGAGAATCAATCAATGTGTTTCATAAGTTTTATTAGTGCGTTTTAAATTTAAAAGTCTTAAGTGAAGTATGGCTGTGTCAGATGCAATAATTCACGCCTGTTTACTTTATGAGTTCAAACATGGAACCAAAGCTGCAGAAGCTTGTCGTAAGATATGCGCTGCTTTTGGGAAAGGTACCATAGCAGAACGGACGGGTCAAAATTGGTTTATAAAATTTTCTTCTGGAAATGAAAACCTTGAAGATGAACCAAGATCTGAAAGACCATCCATCGTAAACAACGAGGGTATCAAGCTGGCAATCGAGCAGGACTCCAGTCAAACATGTCAGGACCTTGCCTTGAGATTTAATGTGAGTGATGAAATTATTCGTTTACATTTGCACCAACTTGGAAAATGTTGGAAGTTGAGCAAATGGGTACCTTATGAGTTGAGTGAAACAAACAAGCTACAGCACTTAACCATTTGTTCTTCATTGCTTTCCCGCCACAATTTAGTGCCATTTTTGACCGGATGTTGACGTGCGACGAAAAATGGATTATGTACTGCAACAAAAAACCAACATATCATCGGCTAGCCAGTAACGATCCAGTACCGATGACTCCTAAACCTAGCATTTGCCAACAAAAGGTTTTGCTGTGTGTATGGTGGACTACAGCAGGTATCGTTCACCAATTCGCTACCAAGTGGACAAGCCATTACTGCTGAGATATATCAGCCCAATTGGACAGAGTTTTGGTTGCTCTTCATCAAAAACAAGCAGCTTTGGCAAACAGAAAAGGTGTTTTATTCCACCCGGACAATGCCAGACTGCACACCGCAAAAATCACGCGGGAAACTCTAGCATGTTTACAATGGGAGATTCTATCTCACCCTCCCTATTCACCAGACCTTGCGCCAAGCGACTATTACCTGTTTTTGGCCCTGAATGAGGAATCGACATATGAGGAATCGACAGTTTCGAAATTGAGAAGATCTTGAAAATGAGTTAATTCAATTTTTTAGCTACCAAACTCAAGACTTTTAAAAAAATGGAATATACCAGCTTGTTTCACGATGGGAGTAAGTTATTCTTGCTGAAAGAGACTATTTTTCAGAATAAACTTTATTAAAACTGTTTTTATGTGTAACTTTTTTGGTTGCCTGATATATATATATATATATATATATATATATATATATACACACACACACACGTTTTTTTTTTTTTTTTTTTTTTTTTTTTGTTAGTTCACCTCCCCAAGGCCCAGAAAGCCACTACAGACGAGGAGGTTACTTAATTGTGGTTATAACCCTCTCTCAACTCTATAACTCCGAAACACGAACCTTGACGAACAAGGCCGCTGCGCGGAGAAACAAGTTGAGCGCGGTACTACCAGGGACGTGATGGGAATCGAACTCCGAACCTCTCGCTTATAAAGTGAGCGCTTTACCACTACACCACTACCGCATACACACATACACACACATACACATACACACGTACACACACATACACATAAGTAGCCTCTCTTGACTGTTATTTAAAAAAAAAGTTTTAAAAATAATAATCATTTTGTATGCTGATTATTATTTTAGATTTTGTGGAATTTAAACAATTTTTTTTAATGTTAATTAAAAGTATTAATTAAAAATATTTATAAATTAATTTTTTCAATATTTTTATATAATTTTGCTCCCAGATTAATATACCTTTGATGAAATTTTTTAAACGGGATATTACAATCAAGTTTTTTATATCTGTTGGGCTACTAACATGTGAGATGTGAGAAATCTATCAATGTAATCATTTTTTTTTTTTTTTTTTTTTTTTTTTTTTTTTTTTGTTATTCACCTCCTCAAGGCCAAGAAGGCCACTACAGATGAGGAGGATACTTAATAGTGGTTACAACCCTCTCTCAACTCTATAACTCCAAAACACGAACCTTGATGATCAAGGCTGCTGTGCAGAGAAACAAGTTGAGCGTGGTACTACCAGAGTGGGGGGATCGAACTCGGAACCTCTCACAAAGCGAGCACTTTACCACTACACCACTACCGCATAATAATGTAATGTATATGTATATATATGTATATTACTTTACCACTACCACGTAATAAGGTTATTTATCATTGATTCAGCTACTAACATGTAAGATGTAAGAAACCTACAATAGTGCTTTGGTTTTATTAGTCTCAAAAATGACATTAACACATTTGAGTCTCACAATATTCACTTTGCGAAGGTTTAGAAGGTTGTTATAGTTGAGAAGGCTCAATTTATATAAATACTTTTTATTTAATCTACTCAATTTATATAAATACTTAATACTTTTATCAATTATTGTCCTTTCATTACTTTAAAACACAAACCTTGGTGGCAGCTGCACAGAGAAACAAGTTAAGCATGATACTTCTAGGTACAGGATGGGTTTGTACTATGACCTCTGGTACATAGTACAAACCCACCCTATAGTGGTAAAGCACTTGCTTACAAAGCGAGTGCTTTACCACTACACCACTACTGCATATATACTATGTAAATACTTTTTTTTTTTTTATTCAAACTGAGCTCATGATAATTTTGTTAAACCCAGTGTGTTAGCTATTTTTGGTTTACAAATATTTTTTGGATTTTGCATATTACAAAAATGTCACTAAAATAAAAAAGAACCCAAAGAGACGGATTGTGTATAGGATGGCTGCAGCTATTACTGCTATGTGATAAATCAATCCAAACATAAAAAGTTTTTTTAATAGTCTTTTGCAAGGAGGGAAACATAAAAAAATATTAAGTCACTTTTGGAGTTTTAAGCAAGTTATAGTAATATAGGCACTAAGCATTTTTTTGTAACAAGGTTGAAGAACTTTCTTGTTTAATTTTATCATCCTTGTAAAGTTTTAGGTTTTCTAAAGTCATTTTATCTTTCAAATTATATTTAGCTAATTCAAAATTCATTTTATTTTTTGAAATTAGTATAGTTTTTTAAAATTTATTTTATTTTCTAATTTCATTTAGCAAATCAAAAAAAATTTAATTTTTTGAAATTAACTTTCACAAACTGCTTATGAAACTTAATTTCAGAAATTTAATTAGAGCATTTCCATTTCTGTGTGTGATTTTTCTTTTTCTTTGTTTTTACAATTAGAAGCTGAGACTTATAGCAAAATAATAGTATTATGATTTTCATAAAGAACATCAATAACAAAAACATTTTTTTGAAATTTCAGCCACCTGAATATTTAAATATATTTATTTGTGTGTGTGTGTGTTAATATTGCAATAATTTTCCAAACGCTTTACTATAGCTAGAAATATTTGTGTGTGTGTGTGTTAATGTTGCAATAATTTTCTAAACGCTTTACTCTAGCCAGAAATATTTGATGACTGCTATTTCTCATCAAAAATATATTAAATACAAGTTGTAGAGATATAATACTTCTCATCAAAAATATATTAAATACAAGTTGTAGAGATATAATACTTCTCATCAAAAATATATTAAATTGTATGAGTGACACAACATAAAACCTGATGGTCTCTTTGGCTAACCATGATACGCATACTTTTATGATTTTCTTAAAGAACAACTCTAACTATAGTATTTTTTTTATATTTTAGATTATCTGAATATTTAAATATTTTTATAATTTTGTTGTGTGTGTGTTAATGACACAAAAGTTTGAAAAATTCACAACATTTTTCCAAACGCTTTACTCTAGCCAGAAATATTTAATGACTGCTATTTCTCATCAAAAATATATTAAATACAAGTTGTAGAGATATAATACTTCACTTGGAATACTCGCAAACAATTTATTTTCATAAAAATAAACTACATGAAATCAACAAAGTAGCTTTTTACACTTCCCAACTTCTTGTAAATTGTTTGCAATTTTTTTTTTTAATGGTAAAACAAAAACGCGACTAAACAAAAAACACAATTGTTCTTATTGATTTAGAATTAAAGAATAAATTAGGAACTGATTTTTTTGCTTTCGTTGCTTCATATACAGTCCCTGGTCAAATTATTAGCCCACCTTATCAATTTTGTTAATTTTTGACGATATAATGTTTTTAGTGCCATTTAAATTGCAATATTGTTACTTGTTGTTTTATATTTTTTTGTTTATAACTTACACTTTCAAGCTTTTAGAAATATAAAATTATATTTAGGGTGGCAACAATTTCAAGGTCATAAGTGACACCTGTTTAATTCATAAAATTCATTTTTGTCATCCGTACGGATTTCATATGTTTTCTTTAAGTGTTTTTTTTAACCATTGTTATTTAGTTACATAAGATTTGTATTATAATACACTTTGGAGCAATTTTTAAGCAATTATTTCAATATTTTATTGTGTATTTTTCTATAAAAACCAATTTTTATTTCTTAAAATAGTTTCAGTAAAAATAAATTGTTTGAAAGCTCTAAATTACAAAATGGTAAAAAAAGAAGACATTAGTTCTGAAAAAAAAGCATTTATTCAATATTTTTTGACTTACAAGCATTCCTCAATAAGTTAAATATCAAGAAAATGTGATATATCAAGACGCAGTGTAAAACGAATCCAAGACAAATTGAAAAATGGCCTCCCATTATGTGTTCGGAGACAAGACAAATGCGGTCGAAAAAAGAAAATAACACCCAGGAATGAGAGAATGCTAGTAAAAATACTAAAAGAAAATAGATTTGCAACATGTTCTGCAATAACCAGCAAGTTAAATGAGATGGAAATAAATGTAGTGACAATCACTGTTTGACGAAATTTGCATGGATTGGGAATTAGATGTAGAAGGCCAGCACAAAAGCCAAAATTAATCAAAGCACAGAGAAAAAAACGCCTGGATTGGGCGAAGAAGTATTGTAGTTTCACTGTTAATGACTGGAAAATGGTAAGTCATTATAATTCAAGGTTTAGAAGTTTTTTTCCTAATATTTCAGTCTTTGTATTCTGTGATCATTTTTATTTTGTTTTTTTAAGGTATGCTTCAAGGATGAGTCTACCAATTATGATTCAAAAGGCTCAATATGTCAAAAGCACTGTCAATAAAATAATTTCATGAAGATTGTATAATTCAAACAATTAAATATCCTTCTAAAGTCATGTTTTGGTCGGTTATCAGCAGGAAAGGTCTTGGTTGACTGTTCATTGTAGATATGATATTAAAACTGGATCAATGCAAAAAAGTTATTGAAACTTGTCTTTTACCTTAATTGAAGAAGTGGTTTCCAAATAAGCAAAAAAATATATTTTCGCAAGATGGAGCCCCATGCCACACAGCAAAATCCATTAAAAAATTATTAGCTTCTCAAAAAATTCCACTATTGGATTGGCCAGGGAACTCCCTGGATTTAAACCCTATAGAAAATATATATGAGTTATTAAAGAGAGAAATATTTACCGAAAAGGTCACAAATAAGACCCAATTGATTAAAAAAGTTACTTGGCATTGGAACCATAATGCACATTTGAAAGAAATGGCTTTAAATTGTCTCTATAGTATGCCAAATCGCCTACATGCAGTGATTAAAAATAAGGGAGGATCAACAAAATATTTAGAACTTCTCTTAATAAACATATTCTTATCAAAACTTTGTGTATTTTATGTTAGAAAATAATTATATTTTATATAAATAAAAAATTTGTTTTTGTATTTTTGAAGAAAAAATCAAATTTTACGACTAGAATGAGAAAAATTACAAAAATAGCAACACGGGCTAATAATTTGATCAGAGACTGTATATTTAATATTACACTGTTAACTTAATTAAAAAACAATTAACAGTTTTCATATTTCTTGGGATTTTTTTTAATTGTATAAAAATAAATTTTTTAAAAAAGTTCATGTTTAATTTTATGTTTATTTTATCATTAAAAATTTTAGAGATAATTTTAATGCAGAAATTTAATTTTTAAATTCTTTTTCAAAACTGTTATAATTTTAATAATTGATTTTCACCACAACTGTTGTCAATGGTCTGTGATCTTTTTTCTTTTTTGAAACTGAATTCTGCTACTTTGTCAGTCATGTCTTCTATTTCATTGCCATTTAATTTAAGATAAATGATACTTAATAAAAAACCCATACTATATAAATAAAACAAATTTAAAAAATTTATTTTATAAATACTTATTTTATTTTATTATAAGCGTGGAATATTACAAACAATAAATTAAATAAAGTTTATTTGGCATTTTTACAAATTTAAAAAAATTTTTTAATTTTAATTTTCTGTTCGCATTTCATTTGCACATGTTTCTATTCAAAATGTGTTTCCATGTGCACTTGGTTAAAATAGTTAACATTCAATTCTAAAAATTAATTGTAATGAATTCAAACTGTTCATTCATTATTTTCCTACAAATCAGAAAAACACGTTTATATCAGTGCTTTGTTAATTAAACAAAGACATAATTTTACTGTTAAATTAAACTAGTTTTATCTTAAACTAAAAATTTTTATTATAGATATTGTATTATAGATATTTTATAAGAAATCAATTAAACAAATGATCATTTTCTCCCTCTTAAACTCTTGAACAAGCGTGATTTTATACTCTGATTTTAAGTTAAACAACCATTGCTTATCATGCCTGGAAGTTTTGAATATTTGACAGGAGCGATCACATCCACTTTATCCCAAGCCTTGAGTATAAACTATTTGCCTACTTGTTGTTCTTGATGTTTATGTTATTATGCTATTATGCGTTTTTGTTGTAAAAATACAACATTTTTATATTTAAAAAATTTAAAATATAAATAAAGTTAATAATTTAAAAAAAAAAAATTTTTTTTTGTAATAATTTTAAATTTTAAATTAAAGTTTAATTATTATTTAATATTTAATTTTAATTATTACTATTACTAGGTGGAAGCATAATGGAGAGTGGCAGTATTGCAAGTGCAAATGATTGGACGGATATAATGGATTTTGGCGAAAGTGTTAAAGATACAACTTCAAAGTTTATCCTTCGGTTTGTGGAACGTGTTTGTATTGAAGCTGGTGTCACTGCGGCACATTTAAAGAGTCTGCAAACAAATATACCAAGTATAAGAATTAAAGTTTAGAACTGTTTAAGTTTGTTGTTGGGTGATTTTATGAATTTTATTATGTATTAAATAGTAAGGTTTTTTGTTTTTTTTTTCATTTATTTTTAGTGCTTGTTGGCATGCATATTGAGTCACTTGAAGAAGTTTATAGGGAGACAAAAGATGCTCCTATGCAAAAGGTTTGCAAAAAATTTTGATAATAATGACGAAGACCATGATAATGCAATTATATTAACTATACTATAATGATCATGATTTTGATGACGATGATATTGATAATGATCGTGATTGTGATGATGATCATGATGATTATGATCATGATCATGATGATCATAATGTTGTTTTATTATAGTTAATTATAACATTAAAAAATTGGTTGATAACCCAATTGTTTTATATACATTGTCACATTTAAGGCAAAAATTATGAAACCTACACTACTGGTTGGTGAAAACCTCCAATTTGACGGTATTCGATGCTTACTTATTGCTGATGGTCGTGAATTGGGTGTACGAGATACCAATAAACAAACAGTTGTTGAAAAAATAGAAGATGATAGAGAAATGAATATTGGTGCTGACAATGGTGGTCCATGTCTGTTGCCTGCTGATGGAGCTCTTTTTTTGACAAACTATCGTGTAATTTTCAAAGGAACTCCATTAGACCAATTCGGTAAGTAAAATTCAATTAATAAATAAATAAGAAAATAAGAGAAATTGTAGAATGATCTATTCAAAGTAATTAAAATTAACATTATTATTTTTTTTGATCGTTAGTTGTTATCTATTAATTGATTTCAGCTGTTTATCTTTGAGATTAAGAGGATATACATTTTTTATTTATTATGTTTTAAACAATTAAATTCAGTTTTTTTTAATTATCATTTCCAAATATGATTATTGTCTCTATTTTATTGTAATATCAAGTATACATTTTTTTCTTTTTAAGTTCATCATTCCAAAAAGTTAGAAGATTGAAAAGGCTGTCGAATTTTTCTTTTAAAAAAAAACTTAGATTAGGACAGTTGTTCATTTTGAAAAATTGAACCTGTCATTTTTAGCAGCGTACAGGTTATTTTAATAAAAATCATGTTTTTGTTGATTTTGAAAAGTTTTAATAAATGGACTTGTGTCCTTTTCAAAATGACAGGTTCAATTGTTCTTTGGTCAAAATTTTTTCTTTTTACTTCCTTTTTTTTTAAATATAATTTGTAGCCTCAGAAATGACAGTAACTCGATCTTTCCCAATTGGTGCATTAATAAAAGAAAAAAAAGTTAATGGAATGTTTAATATTGCAAATCAAAACTACGACAGCTATCTGCAAATTCGTTCAATTACTTTTCAGGTTTTTATTTTTTATATAAATTAAATTTTTCTATTTATGATTAAAAGTTATTATAAGTTATAAAAATTTATTTTTAATTTATTTTCTGCATTTGTGGGTACTTGTTTTTTTTAAATAATGCTTAAAATTTTATATGAAAATAAAAGAAAATGAAATAGATTAATTTTATTGTTGTCATGTACATTTCATTATGCCTATGATGTAGTTTAACTCTCTTACAGTAGATGTGCATATATCTACTGATTTATTACATTGTAATGTAATAAATCAGTAGATATATGCACATCTACTGTGCCAATCTCTAATTAATTTAGTCGATATGTGTACATCTTCAATGCCAATGTCTAATTAATTTATTCTATACATGTACGTCTACTATGCCAATCTCTAATTAATTTATTCAACATATGTACATCTACAATGCCAATCTCTAATTAAATCAGTCGATATATGTAATAGATCTCTGTTATGCAAATACACTGCCTGCCAAAACTTTAACTTTCAGTTGATATGTAGTGAAGCCACTGCTTATTTTTATTTGAGAATGTGTCACAAAAGTATTATTTTTGTTTGACAAACACCTTATTTCATTTTATATACTTTCTTTACTTTTTTTTTCTTTCTTTTTTTAGTAGGATTTTAATTAGTTTGTTATTTTTTTTCTCTAGTAATTCAAGTTATTTGGATTGAATTTTTTTAATAATATCGTTTTTTTATTTTTTGGATCTAAATTATCTTTTTATAATTTATTTTCCAAACTCAAATAAATTCAAGCTAAAGTATAAATAGAAAATATATTTTCCCGACCCTGGATAAAAATATTCCACAAAATGTTTCTCATTTTTGAAATTGATATGGCTTTGACATAACAAATAACAGTAGAGGGTATCAATTCCCATCATTTTTTGATCCCGGAAACAGGAAGTTTAAAATATATTTCCCAGTTTCATGGTGAAAAAAGAGTGCCAACCACAACTATGTTTAAATAACATATCAACATTTGTTATTTTATTTCAAATATATACAAATTTTTTATTTGTATGCATATACAAAATTTGTATATACATATATTGAGAAAAATTAATTTTCCTTGAACAAGTAAGCATTTTTTGAACTTATTTGGTTAGGAAATAACTTTTTAAATTTTTGAGATGAGTCACCAAGTGACGATCTTTGTTTGCATAACAAATAATTGCAGCTTTTGATGTTAATCAAGTTTTTTTAATGTGTATTTAATCAAAGTTAAAAGTGTATTTAATCAAAGTCAAAAGCCTAATTTCTTCACTCTTTAACGCGAAGAGACTGCTAGCAAAATCTTCTATGAAATAGAAAGTCTAAAAAACTTAACAATTTTTCTAATCGTTTGATAGAAAAATGGATTTGGCTGGTTATAAAGAACATGTATATTGCAAAGATTTATTTTCTTTTTTGTTTGCAAATATAAATTCTGTATTTTGAAAACTAAAGTAAGCAAAATATTATTAAAATATATTAATACTGAAAAGCATAGCAAGCATTCGTTCATGTCTTTAGATATATATTTAGACTAAGGCTAATGACGGCACACACAGGTAGCTGTCTGTCAGCTACTGCTTGGGTATCATTATCAAATAATGATTCCTTTGATTAGATTAAAATTCCTTTCATTTATTTTTTAAATTTAAGATTATAAATCATTATATAATAATATAGAGTAGATCTATAAGATCTTGTTTAAAATTTCAATAGTTATAATTAAATAATCACCCTCAAAATTTCTGAAACCAACGCATCTTTAAGTTTTACGATTGACTCAAGCATACCGCAGTTAATTCTAAATGGAGCTGACAGAAGCAATGATCTTATATAGTTTACACTAAGCAATATACACTCTTTTTTAGTTTTTTAAGTTGACTAGCTATAGTAGACTTTTTAAGTCTTCTAGATGGTTCTGTGGCAATACATTATTCATCTCTTACACTTCAATGCTAGTATAAAATAGGCTAGTGTTTAGTATGTGTTCTACACACAACATTGAGTTTTATTTTGTTTTGTCCTTGAGTAGTAACACAGCATGTCTCAATTTGCTGTCCCATTGTGAACAATGACATTCTTGAGCATGGCATTCAACAAGGCATACTTATGGATCATTTCCTTCAGAGCCTAAATCATAAATGGTAAGTTATTAACAATAAATTATTGAGTATTACATTTACTTAAGGATTAAAATGCTCTACTATTACTGAAAGGCAAGATTCATCTACTAGAGTGAATAGACTTATAGACCTGGTAATCTAAGACATTTTGACTATGTCAATCTCCAACTACTTAACTGCATTGGATGAGAACTTCCCAACTCCTAACTGTATTTTTGCATCTAAAAAATAAAGCAAAATAAATTCAATATTTTACAAAAAGATGTTTTTTGGAAAAAAGGCATTATTTTTACTCTTTATTTGCTGTATGCATTGTTTGATAGCAGCTTCTTTAATTTCTTCAAGTTTTTCATTTTTTTATGCTTTTTAAGATTGGCTTGGCCACTTCTTATTTCAGCATAATATGTGGGGATGTTCAGTTTTTTGGTAGTACAAATACCACTAGTAAATCTAACTTGATTTCGATCAGACGTTTTTTTACATTCATGATAATTAAGACCTTGATGTAGAAATTCCACAAAATTAGGGTCTTTCAAATATGCTTAGGTATGATTGAAAGATTGTAGATAACTTAGATATTTATCAATAATGAGAATTAATTGATGTTGATAAAGAATAAGATTAAAGAGGTTGAATTTAAAGAAAATGATGTTAATCAAGAGAAAGACCTTATAAAAAATTTAACTATGGCCAGAAATTTAAAAGCATATACAATAAGAAATTAAATCATTTTTAGAATTATATTAATCAATAAAGAATAATCAAATCAGACAGATTAAAAATTGGTACAAGACTAATTAAAAAATTATTAAAACATAAAAAGAAAATAGATTAATAAGTTCATTTTTAGCTCAAGTATGTTTTTTAGCTTATGTATGCTAAAAATGGTAAAGAACAGGCCTTGTTCAGCCAAAACCAGGTCAGCATGATACTATATCTTTTGATTGAAGGTCGATTTATATGGCTAGAATTACACGGTATATATATTGATAGGTTTACTGGTGAATTACTTTTTGTTTTGCGATGATTTTTTTGAAATATCTTTACTTCCAACAAGGCTGGAAGCAACCACTATTAAAGTTGGAAGTTACTGGAAGAGAAAAGATGAAGTTTATAAAGCAAGATAACAATGTTATACTGAAGTTCGAGGAAAAAACTAGACAAATAAGAATTTTTAGAGCACTTAATAACAGTCATAGTAAAAAAATGAGACTTGAATGATGAGTAACACAAGAACGAATTTTAGTAGATGGCACAAGCGAGGCTAGCTCATTAGAGTAGCAACTATTATAGTATTTATAGAAAAATGAAAGAGAAGCAACATTATGACAATCTGACAATGGTTGAAAGTTGGCTGCAAGTGCTGGTCCAACTATGATTACAATGTATTTTTGCACCTTGTCTAAAAGAGATAGGGCATTATTGGAAGATTCGCTCCAGATATGGCAACAGTATTCCGAACAAGGACAGATTTGAGATTTATATGGTTTTAAAGAAAGATCAGAAGTAAGAGTCAATCCTAGAAGACAAAGGGTACATGACATGTTGAATACATTACCATTCATAAATATAAGAAGATTTAGACTGTTGCAGTAACAATTAGCTTGCGGTAACAATTAAATTTTTTTGCGGTAACAATTATTGCGGTAGCTTGCGGTAATTAAGCGGTAGCTTGCGGTAATTAAGCGGTAGCTTGCGGTAATTAAGCGGTAGCTTGCGGTAACAATTAAATTTTTTTGCGGTAAAATTGTTGCGGTAACAATTAAATTTTTTTAGACTAATTGTTTTAGCTGAGTTTTATCTGAGTTAAAGATTGCCAGCCACTGAGAGCCCCATGCTGTGGCAGAGGTATGATTTTTTTCAGACTTAAATATCCCCTCCATGCAATCAGAGAGTGTTAGCTTCATATCAAGACAAAATTAAATGTTATTTAACAAGTGCTTATCAGAGTCTTGTTTTCCAGCCTGCTGGAAAGCAGCATCTGTCATCCCTATTTTCAAAAATTCTGGCTATCCAGAATTTTTGAAAATAGGGATAACAAATGCCGCTTACCAGCAGGCAGGAAAACAAGACTATGATAAGTACTTGTTAAATAGTTTTGAAAGTATGGACAACAGCTCCAGAGAACACTTCTGCAAGACTATAACAGGTATGTTGTCCAGACCACAAGCTGTAGAAGAGTCTAAGCAGGAAATTACTTTAGATACAGAAGCTAAAGTGATACGAATGTCAAGTAATTGATCAACCTGTTTGACAACTAACTCAGGTAGAACGCAACTAGTCAACTAATCAAGAGATAATATAGATGAGAAGTTCTAATCAAGATATAGATAAGAAGTTCTAATAACAACTAATCAAGAGATGATATAGATGTGAAGTTCTTCGCAAACAATTCAGCTTTGTCTTTAGGGAGGTAACCAAATCTGAACCATACAAGAGAGGTGGAATTACAGATTTGCCGTCATTATTGATACTGTTAAAGATACTCCAGAAGTCATGAGGGCCTAATTTTTGTGATGAAATACGAGATTTCATGATCTGAGAATAGTGGGCTTTGGGGTTAGACGAAACCTTTTTACAATGGTTTCTAGCAGTAATAAACAGATGTCTGTTTTCTGGAGAATTGTTTTGCTCATAGATATGGAAGTAACGGTTTCGATTGGAAATTGCAGCAGCACAATGTGAGGAAAACCATGGAGAAGAGTGATGCTTGACCTAGAATTGTCGCAAGGCAATAAAAGATTCCATGCCAGTCTGAATCCATGAAGTTGTGTAAGAAGCACATTTGTCAGCAGGAAGACGAAAGATTTCTACCCAAGAGCCATCGCGTCTTCTCCATGGTGAAAAAGTCCTAGTCAGCTTTAAAGTAGTTGTAAGAGGTACAATGATAGGGAGATTCTGATGATGAAGAAGAATGAGATAATAGTTTTAGAGAGATCAAACCGTGATCAGAAGCACCTTGAATGTGGAGAAACTGAGCACTGACTAGAATCAGAAACAAGACATAAATCAAGTAGAGAAGGTAAAAGATTTAGATCAACAACAATATTGGCTGATGGATAAAAAGTAAAAAGGCTTGGTCAATTTGATCAAGAATAACATCGAAAAGAGTGCAGTCTTGAGATGAAGAAGAGCGATGAAGAACAAAGAGAAAGGTGATTGAGTGAAGTGGTGCTAAACAAAAGCACATAAAAGAATAGTCTCTGGATTCAAACCTAGTTTCTTAACAAATTGGTGAATTCTTACGAATGTAAATGCTTACATCAGGCATGTGACTATTGGAGTTTTTATGAATTAAAGGAAGATAACCATCAACAGTATGACCACAAGATAAGACAGCTAAACTCAAAGTAGTCTCACAATGAGCAAGTAGGTCTGGTGAACTTTGCAAGAGATGAGATTCAACAGCAGAAAAGTTACTTTGGAGAGCACAACTATTAGAGAATGATAGATTTCGAGAACTTGGTGATGACGATAGTTTTTTGTGTTTTTTAATTGTGGGTTCATTATCAAAACACAGTTTAGTACTCAGCACACTATATATTTGTCCACACAATTACCTCATTACTATTAATAAACCCTAAGGCTTATTAATAGTTATGTAATAAGTAACATAAAGCTTCAAATGTGGCTTTAACAATGCACACCAAAAGTACGAACAGGGACACTGTTCATGTGCAACATTACACTATTAGTACTTTGATATTTTGCAGCTGTTGATGGAATCAGCCTCTCTGAGAGCTACCTCATAGTTTGGAATCCTGAATACCAGCCGGCCTCAGAACCATAAAACTGAGTTTTAGAGCTTTATCCTTATTAGGAGATAATAGAATGTGTTGCCTAGTCATAAAAATAGAGACACAACTAAAGCCCATATATTGAGTCAGAAAGATCTGTCATTTAACATCCTAAATTGGAAACAATATATTATAAATACACCTGTGCCAGTCTAATAGATAAAGATGGGGTGCAAAGCTGGTCTTTAGATAGAATCTGTTTACCCCTTAAATAATCTGTTTACCCTTTAATTGAAGAAAAACTTTGTTGTGCAGATAATTAAAACAATTTTTTTTTTTTTTTTTTTTTGATTATGTTCATGTTATTCAGTTTATTTGTAATAATTGTTAACTGACAAAAATAAGGAATTAGTTTTTGAGTTTGATGGTAATAAGCATATAGCAAAATTAAGTGATTTAAAACTTTATTAGTTGTAATCTGGCTATCTTTTAGCTTAGATAATTGTATAAAATTTTTTATCTCACCAAAATTAATCGAGAGAAAGTTGGCATTTGTTTCTGAGTTTTCTGTGATAAAGCAATTGCTGCACATTCAAATCATTCATCCTTTAAAAAGATAGTGTTATTTGGGGTTAGAATCCAAATGCTCATTCCTGTTATATTTGTCTTTGAAGTTTCAATGAGCAGGAATGTAAAACTTTTAATAACTTACCAGAATTTGAGGAGTAAGTTTAATTTCAAGCAGAATCATTACTTTCTATTTTATATACTGCTGGTTATTTCAAAGAAAAAATGGCTATGATTATATTGATGCACGGTTTTATTTTTAAAAATGTGGAGCCTACATTGATGACATAAAGGAGGAGGTCTTGTTATTCTCTTTTTGACAAAATTGTTCAATGGTGCATATTTTGTTTGGCTTTATTTGAGCAGTTATCAGGTGAATTTTGTTGAACATTTTTGATAAAGCAATTCCAAGCTTTATCACAAAGTTTCAATTTGGTATTGATGACCAACATTGCATCACTTTAGCAAATTAATAAAAAAAATCCAAAAAAATCTTTTAAAAAAATATATTTTTAAAAAGTCTAGCAATAATAAAATCTCCAAGATTTTTTTAAATTCTTTTATGTTATGTATAAAAACTATGTTATAATTATAAAATAATTAAAAACAGCAAAAAATAAATATAAAACAAAATAATTAAAATAAGAGCAGAAAGACAAATGTTTTATTTAAATTCTAAATGAAATAATTTAAAAAAACCAACATAACGAAGGTTTAATTTAAATTTTCTTTTTTAAACTCTAAATAAAATAATTACATCAAGAACAGCAAAATGAATGTTTTATTTTAAATTCTAATATATATATATATATATATATATATATATATATATATATATATATATATATATATATATATATATATATATATATATATATATATATATATATATAACACCTGGTGACAAAAATTTGGCACAAAATAAACACAAACAGTAATAGTACAACTAAAAGTTTAATGATCAAAAAATATTTTACAGAATATTAAACAATATATTAGTTTTTTATTTTCCGGACTGCAATAATGATTTCTCCCCATTACGACATACGGCATCAACTTTTTTGTATACATGTTCACACATGCCTTGTACAAGATTTTTATCAATTTTTTTTAAACAAGAATGGATTTTTTTTGCAGCTGATCTTCACTTTCAGCTTCCCAATTGTTTTCATACACGTAGCCTTTAAGGATTGACCAGAAATCTTCAATTGGTTGTAATTCTGGGACACATGCTGGATTATCAAATTTTGTTACATAGCGGATATTTTTCTCATCGAGGTAATTGGTCACACTTCTAGCATAATGTGAAGAGGCCAAGTCAGGCCAGAATACATAATTACCATCACTGTGATGTTTGTTGATAAAAGGAGTCAATCGTTTCATGATGCAATCATTTTTGTACACTGTTTGGTTAATTGCCAGTCTCGCAGGAACAATAAATGGTTTCAAGATTCCACGAGGGGATATGGTAATCCACACAAGAATTTTTTTTACAAATTTGCTTTTGTGGTTATATTTTACATTTTTTGGTGCATTTTTTGTGTCATCTGAGTAAAATCCAACATTCAAATTTTTATTTGTATGTTTAAATGTAAAATAAGACTCATCGTCAATGACAAAGTCGCGGTTTCTGAATTTGCGACAAATTCTTCCACACTTCAGTTGCAACTGCTTTAACTGTTTCTCAGTGCGATCAGGGATTTGTTTTTTCTTAAAATAACAAGTGTTTGTTTTGTTTTTTATTATTTTTACAATGTAGGAATGATCACACTTGAATTTATTTGCAATTTTTCTTGTTGAAGTTCCAGACCGGTTGTTCAAAAGACCTTTCAGGCAATCGATGTTCCCACTTGTTCAATTAATGTAGTCGACTTCATTTTTGGATAACTTTTTTATTAATTAATCTAAGTAAACAAAACTTTCAGTAAAAGATAAGTAACACTTTATAAACAAAATAACTAAAAAATTAAGACTGGATAACTAAAAATTCAATAAGTTTTAGCTTATCAAAGATTGTGCCAAATTTTTATCACCAGTGGTTGTATATATATATATATATATATATATATATATATATATATATATATATATATATATATATATATATATATATATATATATGTATATATATGTATATATATGTATATATATATATATATATATATATCAGCCCTCAGATTTAGGGTCAGCATTCAGTAATGCTGATCTAACTACCAACCTAAAAGTGTATGAGGTCCTCAAAAAATCGCCAGCCATGTTTCTATGTTTTATGGTAACCCCTTTGTGTCAAATTGTTCTTGCTGACCTGATGCCAACCTCTAACAGTTTGAAGGCGGCAATTTATTGTTTTTTTCTAATTCCAAGGATTGATTAGTTTCCATTAATGTTTGGTTCATTAGGTTCTGAAACTGGCATTTGATGAAGAGGTGTTCCCAGATGTGATCGAAAATCTAAGAAAATCTCTTGTAAAAGCGAGGTGGCCGACAACTGTATACAGCACATTTGCTTTTAACTTAAAAGAAAAACCTACGCTTCAGCGAACCCTTTCACAAAGGCAACATTCTATACGTAAAGCTAATAAATCCATAAATACACTTGTTACTGTTAAAAATATTGTTAGCATTAATTCAAAGAAAGGGAAGACTAAACTTGCTCAAACAGGTGATACAACAGCGCGCAAGTACCAAGCAGTAAATGCAGATGATGAAGATAATGATGATATGAAACAAGTATTATTTGAACAAGAAAATAGAGGTATTTTTTAGTTAGCATTTTATTTTTTTAATCACATTTGACTGACCTATATTCAATTGTTTATTTTTGTTTTAATAGTGCATAAAATAGTAAATAAATTAAATATATATATATATAATATGGCAAAAAACTATAGCTGGCTTAATAAGAATGCTAACCTGTTATATAATATTATGTGGAAAGTAATCAAACAGTGTGCAGTTAAAAACCTACAAGTTTCTGTAATTTGCTGTAATTTGTGCATTAATTATTATAAAAACATTACAAAAAGTAAAGAAATTCTTTTGTTCAGAAATGTCAGCCTCTTAAATTCTTAAAGTGAGATTAAATCTAAGTACAGGCATGCTAACATTTTTTTTTTAAATTGGACATAAGTGATTTACTGAGTGTTTAGATCAACCTTTGTTTTGTTTTATGTAAGTGTGTGTATTAGATAATGGAACTCACTCTATTAGGTTGTTCTTTTTAATCTTCTTTTGATTTGTAAATATATGATAATTGATATGAAATGATATGATATGAAATTGATATGAAATGATATGGTAATTGATATGAAATGATAATATATGATAGATAATTGCTGACTCAATCATAAAACACATAAAGGCGCCATCAAAAAGTAATTTTTCTTTTAGTTTATTACAATATAATGGTAATGTATTTTATAAATTTATTTTTACATATATATTATTTTTTTATATATATAATTTAAAAAACATCAAGAAATACAGTTTTTCTTAATACTAATATATTTTTTTAATTATTATTTTATAAATGATAATTGGATTAATATTTGGATTAAAAGAATTTGGATAATAACCAGCATTATCAGCTTGTTAATATTAAAATTTTTTATTGTTAATATTTTTATTGATGTCAGTTGTTGAATAGTTTCATTTTTTTTTTTTTTTGAATTTAAAAAATTGAGTTTAAAATTGTGCCATTCCCTAAAACCTAGATGTATTTTTATATATCTTGTCCCCTCTCCCTCTCCTCATGTTTTTCTTAATCTCCCAAGTTTTATGAAGACTTAATGAATATTGATAATGTTTTTCATATAATATAACAATAATAAAATAATAGATAATGCTTTTCAGATGTTGATGCACTAGCGTGTTTACCTGCATTTTTGTTTCACCTTCTTAACTTGCATTAAAGTTAGAATACAAATAGAAAAATAAAAAAAAACTTTTTAAGAGAACAAAAAAAAAATAATCTAACAAAAAAAAATTAAAAAAAAAAAAAAGGCTTTTAGAGAAAGTAAAAATGTTGTTATATACCCGTTTGACAAAGGAACAGGTTTTGCAAGAATAAAACATTCTTAAGCCTTTGAAAAATTTGGTCAAATTTTTTTAAATTGGTCTGACAAAAATTATATATATATATATATATATATATATATATATATATATATATATACATATATATATATATATATATATATATATATATATATATATATATATATATATATATATATATATATATATATATATATATATATATATATATACCCTACTGCCAGTTACGCCTCAAAAATTTAAATACATCTTTCAAAAAATGCCAGTCCGAACTAATCAGGGTCCTAAGAAAAACCTATTCAGGTCAATCAAAAAGATGGCCTGGTAATTTGGTGTAATTGACTCTATAATATGAGGCGTTGTGAAGAAGAATCTCAAGGCTCTGTGCACGACCAAGACAAAAAGACAACTTACTGAGAGCCTGAAGACCAAAAGACTTTAAAAATCCAAGAAAGTATTAAGTATTTTGAAGAATGGTGCACTGATTTTAATGATTTTGGATGAAAAGATTTTATGGATCTCAAATACTCAAACTGACCAGCAAGGCACCAGAAGAAATCTTGAATGACATCTGGATGCGGTAGTGGTGTCGTGGTAGTGCGCTCGCTTTGTAAGCGAGAGGTTCCGAGTTCGATCCCCACCACGTCCCTGGTAGTACCGCGCTCAACTTGTTTCTCCGCGCAGCGGCCTTGTTCGTCAAGGTTTGTGTTTCGGAGTTATAGAGTTGAGAGAGGGTTATAACCACAATTAAGTAGCCTCCTCGTATGTAGTGGCCTTCTCGGCCTTGGGGAGGTGAATTAACATAAAAAAAAAAAAAATTTAAGTTCTGACTAAACATTTGGCCTTAGTAATGGATTTTTGCCTTGTGTCATTAGATGGCAAAAGAAATGCCACCATTATTTATTGGTTCTGGTGTCAAAATTAATATGATTTAAAATCCATCTGCAAGGCCTTGGATGCCATGTTGTTGTTTTTTTTTAAATTATTCACCTCCTCAAGGCTGAGATGGCCACTACAGACAAGGTGGCAACTTTTTGTGGTTACAACCCTCTCTTGACAAGCAAGGCTGCTGCGCAGAGAAACAAGTTAAGTGCGGTACTACCGTGTATCAAATTCATAAAAACTACTTGTCACCAGTTTGGTGCCCAGATCAAGTTTATGATTCAAGCATAAGGGTCCATATTGAGTAATTTGTTGCCAATGCACTGTACTTTTATTTAAATAAAAAAAGAAAAAGTTTTGGGGTCAAAAATATTAAGATTATATTTAGATTAAAAACATTTTATTTTATATTTTAAGATTTTGCAACAAAGTTTTCTTCACTAAAATTTACAATACAATTTTCGAATGCTGTGTTATTACTTCTTAATTTTCCACTAATATATTCAATATTTTGAAATTGTTAATATAGCTCTTTCAAAAGTCTTCTTTATTATTTTCAAGCTTCATAATTTGTTATAAAAAAGTTACAAAAATTTTATATATTAAATATTTCTCAGTGTTTTTCACAGAAAATTTTCAAATATAGGTGCTGACCGCTTGAAAGAATCAGTTGTATATAAAGATTATGAAAGACTAGGTTTAGGTTGCATTACCAAAGCATCTCCATCACAATGGAGGCTATCCATGATAAATTTTCATTACAATGTTTGTAGGAGGTAATAAAAGTTCCTAAAATTGTAAAATAAAATTGTAATTTTATGTTCTATTGCTTATAAAATTAATATTATGTTAAATAAATTTAATTATCACATTTACCTGGTTCTTTGAATATTATAGGAGAAAATGTTCTTAATATGTTTATTTTTTTAATTAATTGTAATCTATATTGGTCTCTGCTTTTTTTTGTCTATCTGCATTAACCACATTCAATTGGACATTTTTATTACTGATAATCTTGTTTTCTAACAAGTTTAAAATGATTTGTTCGCAGTTATGGAAAGTTATAAATTTTTATTAGCTATCCAGCTGTGGTAGTTGTTCCATCTCGTGTTGTTGATGATACAATCATGAAAGTTTCCAAGAATCATCGTTTAAATCGCTTTCCTGTAGTGGTATGGAGTCATAAAAGGACAAAGGGAGCTTTATTAAGATCCGGAAGCATCAGCAAAAGTGTTCTTACATCTGTACTAAAAGGAAGTTTAAACAGCAACCAAGTATCAATCTATAACAGTTCAAATATAAGTGAAGATGAAAAGATGTTTTCTGAAATTGGTATATCTAATTTTTTTTAAAGAGTAAAAATCTATTTCAGTTAGTAAGTTGATAAAACCTTTATTATATCTTTTTATATGATTATTTGTAAAGTGAAGGCCACTCAAATGCGAATCGCCAAAGGAAAGGTTTATTCTATAAGTGCTGGAGCTGCTTTGTCAATGATGGCAATGTCTGATGACTTTGCAAGTTTGTTTGAGGGTTCTCAGCAATATAAGAAACTTACAGAGGAACAGGCTGAGATTAATAGCTGGACCCCTGCTAATTTATATATCTTTACTGATAAAAGTTCAAAGGTATAAATGGTTTCTTTATTTTTATCTAAAAAAATTTAATTTTTTAAGTGCATTTTTTGAATCTAAGGTTACTACTTCATTTTGCTTTACTGTTATTTCAATAATTTTTTTTTAAATTTTTTTTTTTTTTTGAAAACTAAAGAATACTGAGAGGTTTTATTTTAGAATTTTTCTTTTCCAATAGAATGGGGAGATTTTACCTTAAAAATAAGGGAGTTTAATAAAGTATTTGGAGATTTTTTTAAATAAAAAAATTTAACAGTAGAAGAAGAGTATTTACTGTAGAAATTAAAGAGTAATAAATGTTAATTAATAATATTAATTGTAGAATAAGGAGGTTTTTTTGGTTTTATTGTTTCTAACAATTTCTGAACAATATATTGTCTGGGTGTTAGGGTCAACCCTGACAAATTTTTATTTTTTCTATTTTAGGTTTTATTTGCATGTTCTAAATTTATATTTAAAACTTTTATATATATAAGGGCAACTGAAAGTAACCAGTTTGCTGATGTTGGTTGCCCGCTGACATTCTGAGTTGCCTGTTACCATTTTTTATAAAAATTTTTTCATTTTCACGGAATTTCTGCACAGTTTTGTCATTTTTCCTCATAGGGCTAAGGGTACACTAGAAATAATTTGTGCAAATAAAAGTAATAATGTATACTATTGATAACAGGCTTTGTCAGTAATGCATGCGACTGGATGCTTTTATAAGACTGCGCAAATAATAATTTTGTTTTGGCAATTTGACTATGACTATTATTATGTTTTTAGAATTTGAGCATTTTTAAAATGCACTTATCTAGGCTTGACTAAAAAAAAACTTATTTAAAAAAAAAAAATCTCAATGAATGAGAAAATAAAATTAATTTAACTAAAAATAATAAAAATATAACATTTAATAAAATGCAAAAAAATAAAAAGCTAAGATTATTAAAATCATGTTTTTATTTGGAATAATAAACTTTGAATTTTTTTATCTTTACACATGTTTTTGTAATATTAGGGAAAATCTTTTTTTAAAAAGTAACAACTTCTAATGATTGTCTAACAATTATATACATTTAATTTTAGCGTTTTTTTGTTTTTGTTTTGTTGTTTATAATAATTAAAAAGTAGTAAGATTCCATGTAAATACTTGCTCATAAATAATTATAACTTTAAATACATATAAATTAAATATGGTAAAAATTGAGAAACAAATAAGAACATAGCCTGACTTGAGTTTTCAGTAAACACATAAAATATTAGAAGGAAAATATCTAATTGTGGTACTTTAGGTTCAAATTGGTAAAACACTGTTGTTCTGTTTTGAATTAACAAAACAATTTTAAATTTTTTCCAAACATTTTCAATCAAGTTTGAAGTCATGCTTTGACATTAAAATTCAAAAGCCCTGTATATTGTACTATCAAGATTTAACAATAGTATACTTTTTGATAATACTTTTGTTAAATCCTGATACAACAGAGTACACTTGCAATCAAATAACTGCTATAGGTGCTGCAAAGTATAGTTTACAATGCAGAGTCTATTTTTAAATAAATCAGATTGCTACTTTTAGTAGTGAGGAACTAATGAATTTGTCCAATTTTCTCGATTCCTGCAACCTCTACAAAGCTTAGTTTTTACTGTAAGCTTTTTTCAAAATATATATTTTCTGACAAAACAAAAAAATCAAGGCAGTCTAATATTAAGCAGTTTGTAGGAATGTTGATATTAATATTACTTTTTTTTACCCCGTTAGTTGCATCACTTGACAAGGTTTAGATCCCTCCCTGGGTTAGCAAAATATAGATAGATTTCAAGAAGATATTTGTAAGCATAATTTATCTTCATAAATAAAACAATTGTTTAAAGAACTTTTCATGATTTTGAATTAATCAGTAATAAAAAATTTCAATTAAATAAAAAGAATTCTCTCAACTCTTCATATTGCCATCGAATATCGAACCCTTGAATATCGAACCATCAAATAGGTTTGTGACAGATTAGTCACAAGCCTATTTGGTGCTCACAAAATCCAGTGTAATTGTTTTAATTTATTATAAATCATTGCAACATTATTGTTACATACTGTTCTATGTAATTCTATGAAAAATAAAACTAAAAAACAAAAAAAAAATGCTTTTACTTATTTAATAAAAGCTATCAAATATACTTCATAAAATATTTTTTGGAGATATTGCAATACAAAGGGTTAAACAAAAACTCTCAAAAGTTTTTTGGTTAGTTTCACAAAATTTAATCTAGGATGGACTATGATGAACATTTAATCTATGATGGACTTTGCAAAAACAAAGAAATCAAAAAAGTTGCAATGATATTTTAGATTCTTTCAAAATTAGGTGAAAATCAATGGAAAGAACTTTCTTATATTTCTTTCTTTTTATTTTTTAAATATTATTTCATCGGATATCAAATAAATTGAAATAATGATAATAAAAATTGAATTTAAGTTTTTAATCTTCAAATCATGTTTAATTCAAAGTTTTTTACCTCAGTTTTCAAGTTTAAAAAAATTTATTTTGTAATATGTTGTTATTGCTTTTTTATCAAGAAAGTAAATTATTTCACCAATGTGGTAAAAATGATTTTTACAATATTTAATTACAACTTAATTTTTCCTAAATAAAACATTGCTTAAACTACATCAAAAGACAATTAAGTATTCAAATTGATAAGAGTTTTGGCCTAATAAAAATGGCTTAACACATAGATAAAATCTCCATGAAAATGCGTATAGCATAGCGTAATGCTACTTAACAAACCCTGCTGAAATAGAAGGCTCCCCTGGGTTTCATTGCATATATCAAGTGACTAAATTGCAGAGGTAGAAAGTAACAAATTACTGTATTTGAGTAGTTTTTTGTAAATTTTGTACTTTTTAAGTATTTTTTCAAATTTTTACTTTTACTTAAGTATATATTTTTTACTAAATTTGTACTTTGCTACATTTAAATCAAATGCGTTACTGAGCAAAAAAAAATTATTATGTATTAGTATTGTTTAATATCACAATAAGATTTAATTCTTTTATTTGATTAAAAATTGTACTTTTATAATATAACTTAGTTTCAAAATAGTTTTCATTTGTTTACAAATTATGTAAACAAACCCTAACTTCACTTAAAATAAAAAGGAAGGAGGAGGGAAGGGGTTAGCAAATTTATGATAATTTGTTATTAGAAGGAGGGTTTTTGATTTTGTAACTAACATTTATCTTTTCAAATCTATAACCTTTCAAAAAGTTTTTAAATAAATTTGATGTACGTACACTTGACTCTGGCTATTCCAATTTAACTTGAATTGGAAATGACTTTTCAAATTGACTTTAATTTTAGTAGATTAGTATAGGCTATGCTACGTTAACAGCTTTGTCAGCCGTGGTAAAATATTGATAGAATAGATAGTAACGTCCACAACACTACACTAACTTATTACTAATGAAGTTATCTAAATTACAAGGAGAAGTTAAACCTGCTTCCTAGTTAGCCACGCCTCCTAACTAGATTTTTTACATCTCTATGTCGATACATAAGTATAAAAACTTGAGTACAAAGTTTTGTTATTTTTCTATCTCTGGTAAATAGGGAGAGAATATGCAAGGAATGCTGCTACATTGTTTTTTTCATTATTCATTTTTTTAAAGCTTTTTCATAGATTTTTTTTTTGACATAGCAATAAAACTCGATAATAATAATAATAATAAGTTGTAGTGCAAACATGGAACAATGTTCCATGCTTGCACTTGTTATTTTTTCTTTATGTCAGAATTAAGTTGTTATTAAAAGCTTTTAATTTTACTACTTGGATAGTAGTAAAAAATGATTATACAAATAATAATTTTCTTTTGTGTTGATTGCATTTACTTATTGTTGTTTTATATTTAAGATATCTGTCAAAATGGAATCTTCAAGCAAGATTGTTGTTGTCAACGTTGATGTAAGTGTTGTTGAAAAAAAAATTTTTTGTTATTAATTACATGTTTTAATTATTGAAATAATATTTCATTTACCGGTTCATTTACATTTTACTTGAAATCAGGTTCAATATCGAATATTTTAAGGTTCTATATAAAATGTGACTTTTATTAACTGGTTTTGATTTAATCTCCAAGAATTTTGTTTTTTAATCTCTCCTTTTTAATCTCTCCTTCACTAAAAGAAAATCTAAATTATATTCAAGTTAATTTTTTAATTTTGAATAAAATTAAAAAATTAACTTGAATATAATTGAATTTTTTATTAAATGTTTACAAAGAAAAAAAACTAATATTTTGAACACAAGTATGTAAACAACTTCTCTTCTGTTAAAACAGTAATAGATAAAAATACACCTTGTATCATTTTTAGTTGAGGGGATTCCATCAACTACCTTTTTTTAATACTAGTTCACTCCCAACAAAGCTCAAAGCGACCATTATTAAATTTAGAGTTACTAGAAAACAAAAAATAAAGCTAAATGGAAAGGAAATAGCTGATGAAAGACTTGAAAATTTCTAGGTTGTATGAGTCAGGAAAACATGAAGATGAAAGAGAATTAAAGCATTAAAGCATTTAATGCTTTGAAGGAAAAAACTAGATGAATAAAAGTTTTGAAGGAAAAAACTAGATGAATAAAAGTTTTTTGAACATGAAGGGACAGATACATTAAAAGGATGATGCTAGATGACAAGTCAAGCGGGAATGATTTTGGTTGATGTAACTAGAGATGATAGCTCATTTGAGTAGTGACCATGATATTATTTGTAGAAATGAAAAGGAGTTTCATGTATTAAAACGATGTTGACCCAGAAGAATCTGCTCAGACAACTATTACTTTTGATTATTTGTCAGTCAGGTTGGGCGAAGCTTATTTTAAAGTTAATTTGTGTATGTAACAGACCATGATTTATTATTTATTTATTTGTTTGCCATTTTTAAAAGTATAGAATGCTTTTGTCTAAGATTTTTATTAGGGGGTAGGGGCTGGGGGGGATTATAAAGCTCATAAATTTTAAATCTAAATTTAACTATTAAATTATTAAGTTAAAGTATGATCATTTGCTCTCCTGAATTTTCATTCAACATAAAGCAATTTAAATTTTAATTACTTTAATTCTCTGCTTAAAATTTAAAAGTATACTACCTCTATTTTAAAGTTAAATTTAGTGTAATGAATAAAGTACATCACAGTAAATTTACTTGTAAACTAAATCAAAACAACAATTTAAGTTACTCAACTATTAAATTTACTTAATATGCTCAATGACATTTAGTTGCAAAAATTACAAATGAATTGAATAAGAAAATTTTAGTCTTCCAAAATTCTCTTATTCAAATAATCTTTAATTAGAAATTTAAAATTAAAAAAAAATTTAAAATCTAATTGAATGAAAAGTGCACTGACATCCATAATACCCAGTGGCATAGCAAGGATTGTTCTTCAAAGTTAAACATCGATCTAGTTACTGTAACAGTATCAGATTTAGAAGATAGTCCAAGTGAGAAAGAAAAATTTATTTAAAACATAAATATTTTTAGTGGTTAAATATTTTTTGTAAAGATGCTATTATTTTTTGTTTCTGGAAAATAGTTTAAAAAGTAGAAACATTCTATTGCAAACATTAAATGAGTGATAAAAATTATTTCATAAAAATTTAAATTTAAAAAAATAAATTATTCTACTTCTGTTCAAAATAATTTTTTCCCAAAAAAAAATTTAAGTATATACTTAAACTTATAAAAATAGAATTCGACTTATTAAACCAAATGAAAATAAAAACTTAAAAACCCTTTGAATGAAAAAATTATTTATATTTAAATTTTTAATTGTACGCAAGATTAAGAACTAATAAGTTAGAAAAATGTGGTATCTAAGTTTAGTATTTTTTTGAGTTTACTCGTTTGTTTTGTTGTTTTTTTTCTTTGATCTTACTCGTTTGGTCTATTAATTAGAATATGTTTTTGCACAAATGGGAAGTTTTATGTTTTATGGTGATAATGTTTTAATTCATTATTTAGAACAATTGTGTTTAACTTTTATAACGCAATTTTTTTTTATAACACGTTTTAGATTATTAATGTCATAAACTGTATAGAATAGCAATAAAATAACAAAGTCGTTTTATTTTATAGATAAGCTCTATTTATTGATGAAACAACTTCGCAGTATTGTTATACTGTTGTTTTATAGCTTTTTACAATAACAATTTAATATCCTTTAAAAATAAAACATGTTTTTTGGTCACCGTGAATGGAGTATTAATTAGTTTTCATAGCATTTTAAAATGGTTTAATATTGAAATATTTGCATTTTTACTTTTATTTTTTTAAGTATTATGTTAAATAAGACAATTAATCAAAGTATTATTGTAATAGTATTAAATAAGTTACTTGTACATTACATTATAACTGCAACTTGTCCTTAAGTTGTAGGAGAAGTTCATATACCCAGGGCCTCTTTGTACCTAAGGCCACTCCACTTTATTTGAAAACTATAAAGTTCTAAGTAATGCTTCTCAGTTCTTAAGCTACTCACCTCAACTAATCTGAGGTGATTAGTTTAAAAAATATTTATTTTTTAATTCTATTTTGATTCTCAGAGAGCCTTGCTACAGCAGGTTATAATCGGAAAAAGTTTTTTCTGATGGTCTAAAGTAAGTTTTTGCTGCTGGTATCTTTTAAAGCCTTTCCTCTAGGATTGTTTTACATTCCTAGCAGAAATGTTTTTTTATATGTTCTTGTATATTATATTGTTTGTTACTTAAGTACTAAATGCGATGTTCAATAAGTTTCCTCTCAATCGGGATTCATTAATAGATGACATTTTTCATGAGGGTAATTTTTCTTGTACCTAGAGCCATATAGTTTGCTTGTACCTATGGCCATATATGCGTAAATAGTTTGCTTGATAACAAGGTAGGTTGTTGAATTTTGATTGGTGCAAAAAAAATTTTTTTTCCTTGCATTTGTATTGGAACTAACATTTTAAGCATAAACTTATTTGTCAATTTTGCTCAGGACTATTAGTCAATTTGTTATTTATTGAAGTGTTGCAATTAAGTAACACCAGATAAATTTCTTGAAAATAATCTAAGATTAAATAAATTTTTAATCAAATTGATGTCTGTCATTGTTTTCAGAGTATATTGGAGTTAAAACTAATTTTCAGAAAGCGGCCCTATGTAGAATAGGTAATGGCCTTAGGTACAATTAAAAAAAGCTTTTTGTACCTAGGGCCACTAATTTTTAACGTACAATTAAAAAAAGCTTTTTGTACCTAGGCCACTAATTTTTAAGGTACAATTAAAAAGAGCTTTTTATACCTAGGGCCACTAATTTTCAAGGTACAATTAAAAAGAGCTTTTTGTACCTATGGCCACTAATTTTTAAATGGCAGACTTTTATAGTTTTAGCCAACATTTACTAATACAAAATAATTAGTATAGAAATGTGATCATATCAGTTTCACCATTTTTAGACAAAAAATGGTGCATTAAATTTGGGAATTGAAAAAATCTGGATCTAGGTTATCGAACTTCCTCCAAATTTTAACAGTAACTTATGCTATTTTAAACCCTACTAAATATTTTGAAACTAAATTTTTTTATTTTTTAATATCTTCGCTTCCAACAAGGTTGCAAGCAACCACTATTAGAGTTGGAAGTTACTGTATAAGAAAAGATGAAGATTGTAGAGCAAGATAACGGTTGACAGACGACTTAAAAGATTGCAAAGTATATGAATCAGAAAAGCAAAATGAAGGAAGCGAAATCCAAAGAACTGAATTTCGAGGAAAAAAACTAGACAAATAAGAGTTTTTGGAGCACTTAGGAACAGTCACAGAAAAAGTATGAGACTTAATTGAATGACGAGTAACACGAGAATGAATTTTAGTAGATGGCACAAGAGATGCTAGCTCTTTAGAGCAGTGCATATTATAGTATTTGTAGAAAAGAGAAAGAGAAACAAAATTATGACAATGGTTGGAGGTTGGCTGCAAGAGCAGGTCCAACTATGTTTACAATGCGTTTTTGAACCTTGTCTAAAAGAGAAAGGACATCATTAGAAGATCCACCTCAGATATCCAGAAGGACGGATTTAAGATTTAAAGAGTTAAAGAATAGAATCCGGAGTAAGAAAGTGTCGAGCTCGATAAAGAGATGCAACCTAAGCAGATGCTGATTTTGCAATCCATTTGGTACATGGTTTCCAAGAAAGATCAGAAGTGAGAGTTAATCCTAGAAGATGCAGGTTAGATGACTAATTGAGTACCTTACCGTTCATAAATATAGGATGATCTAAATTAATGCGATAACAATTGGCTGAATAAAATTGAGTTTTCTGAATTTAAGTTCACCAGCCACTGTGAGCCCCGTGCTGTAGCAGAAATGAGATCCTTTTCAAGCTCAAATGCCTTCTCCAAACAACCAGAAAGTGTCGGCTTCTTATCAAGACAAGAATAAATGGTAGTATCATAGCGAACAAAGCCACATTAGATGTGAGAATATCTGGAAGATTGGTAATGTAAATTAAAAAGAGTATAGGGCCAAAAATTGAATCTTGAGGAACCCCTGAAGTTAAAGGACATCAATCAGAAAGTAAGTTATTAGATTCAGGATGAGAGATTAAGTGTTTGTTAATTAAAGATTCAAAAAGCTTGCTTATCATAGGAAGAAGAATAATGGGAGAGTAGTTAGACGAATCAGATCGCTCTCGAAAATAGGAATAACAGATGCTGCTTTCCAGCAGGTTGGAAAATAAGACCATGGTCTCACAAAGAGCAAATAGGTCTGGTGAACTTTGCAAGAGATAAGACTTAACAGAAGAAAAGTTACTTCAAAGTCTGTGATTATGAGTAAGTAAGATTATGTAAGTCTGTGATTGTGACAAAGAGCAAATAGGTCTGGTGAACTTTGCAAGAGATAAGACTTAACAGAAGAAAAGTTACTTCAAAGTCTGTGATTATGAGTGAATGATAGGTTTAGAGAACTTGGTGATGACAATGGTTTTTTGTGTTTTATAGTTTTTGGTACTTTATTCAATTTTTAAATTTGTTAAAGAACTTGACTCAAAGCGCAGATAGTGCTCAGTACACTATTTAAAAGCCTCATTACTATTAATATACCCTAAACCGTAACAAAAGGCTCCAAATGTTGCCTTGACAATGTACACCAAAAGTCTGAACACAGAGACCATCTATGCGCATCATGGCACTGTTAATACTTTGATTTTTTTCAGGTGTTGTTAGAATCTGCCTCTCTAAAAGCTACCACAGAGTTCAGGAAACCTGACTACCTGCCGGTCTCAGAACTATAAAACTGAGTTTTAGAGCTGTACCCTTGTTAGGAGATAAAAGAATGAGTTGCCTAGTCATAAAAACAGAGACACAAGCAAAATCCATGCATTGAGTCAAGTAGATCCACCATTCAACATCCTAAACTGAAAACAATGTATTAATAATACATCTGCACCAGCCTAATATATGAAGAAGGATTGCCAGGCTGGTCAACAGATAGAATCTGTTTATGCCTTAAATTTTAACAGTAATTTAAACCCTTGAATTTTAAACCCTGCTAATTATTATGAAACTTTATATTAAATATAATAAAAATGCCCTCATTAAAATAAAATTTATAATGCTAAATATTATAAATTTTATTTTAACAAGAATATTATAAAAATTAATGTTCTTATTAAAAAAATAGCAATTACAATTTAATGTGCAAAAGATAAAATTTTATAGTAACACAACCCCCATTACTACAAAGCTGCATTTAGTTTTATTTTTTCTAATTGAAAGGAACTTCTTCATTGAGGAAGCATAGGCTGTTATTTATTTACTATATGGTATCATAGCTTTATAAGCTTTTGTTTATACATTTCAATATTTTGTATGATATCTCACCTCTATCTTTGTCTCTAATGTGAACTATTCACCATTTTTGTCCTTAGCTGCTCTACCGATACACCACCATTAAAGGTCTAACATAAACTAAGTTTCTTCTCTTTTCTTTTCCTGTTGTGATAATTTTTATAGTAAAAAATTTCTTTTGATACTGTTATTACATAATATAGCTACTATTTCTGAAAAATTTACTTGGTTCTGGGAAGGAGGTCACAGACTAATGCAATCGGCATGAATGGATTGTGGTCTATACCATCTGTGACACTATTCACAAGTATTATTGTTTGTTATGATATTATTTACTGTTACTACCATCTGTGAAACAAACCCACAAATACTATTGTTTGTTATGATAATATCTACTGCTACTACTATCTGTGATACTATTCAAGAATGCTATTGTTTGTTATGATATTATCTACAATTACTGTAACATCATAATCACAAATATTCACAAAATACTGTTTATTATTGCAAATATCAGTATAACACATTTAATAGATGAATTAAGCAATTCTAGCTATATAAAATGGCTCTAAACTATCCATAGCTATGTTACTGACATGATTATGAAGCAATGAAAGTTCTTTAAAATTCATATATGTGAATATTCTAATGACTTGAAATTTAACCTTAGTTTTATAGAAAAGTATTTTTATTTATGAAATGCATTTTCCAATTCCAATTTTCAAATTATTTATGAAATGCATTTTCCAATTCCAATATCCAATTATTTATGAAATGCGTTCTCCAATTCCAATTTTCAAATTATTTATAAAATGCATTTTCCAATTCCCATTTCCAATTATTTATAAAATACATTTTCCAATTCACAAATAAAGGAAAACATAAAATACATTTACTCTCGAGTCCCAAATAAAAAAAAGGGGTAGGAACATTTATTAATTTTTGAAAAATTTTCCCACCCACCCCAATCTTATAAAGATTTCCACCCCCTACCCCTCCTTCCCCATGCTATATTTAAATAGTTTTATGCGTGTTTTGTAAAAAATATTTTGGATTTATAAACTGAAATTTTTTATAATACATACTTATATTGTAACATAAAAAATCCACCTCCCCCCCCCTCCCTTACCCTTTTCTCCATTTATTAGATCTGGGCTAAAATTTCCACCCCCCACATTTTATTCCCGCCCATCCACCCTCCTCCACTTGTATTAATGATTCAAGAGTAGCAAGTTTTCTTCAAAAATGAGTAATAATACTATATCATTTCATGTTCAAGTGGATTCTTCATCCACCACTAATATTTAATTTTTATGCAGATACATGATGTTGGTCAAGTAAAAACAAGTTTTGCAAAGCTATTAAAAGTTTGTTGTCCAAGCAATTCATCAATTGAAAAGACATTTTTCAGTGCTTTAGAAGAGTCAAAATGGATGTCCCAGGTATATATTTTTTTCAAGTATATGTTTTTAAATCTAATACTAGCTTTATTAAATTCAATAGCTTTGAGATATTATTTGTTAGATTTTTTTTTTAAATACAATTGAAATAAACTCAACAATAACTATAAATATAATAAGTATAAATAAACCTCTATAGCTACTTTTATACTTTTTTTTTAAAATAAAAATAAATATTTTTAAATATAAATTTTGTTGTTATTGTTGTATATTTTTTTAACAAAAAAGTTACTTATTAATAAGTTGTATATTTGCTAATTAGATCTCTTCATTACTTCAATTGGCATGTTCAATTTTAACTTTAATTGATGTACAAGGTTCTTCTTGTTTAATAACTTTGGGTGATGGATCTGAAGTAACTGCTCAGGTTGGAATTTTGTTTTTGTGCCTTAAAACATATCAAAACAAAATGTTATATAGTATATATAAAACATATTAAAATATGATATTACATTGTATATATAAAGCATATCAAAATAATATATTTTATAGTATATAAAGCATATCAAAATAAAACATAGCATATGTAAAACATCAAAATAAAATAAGTAGTAAAAATATATAGTATATAAAAAAGCCTTGAAATTAAAAAGTATACTGATTATTGCTTTATTTGTTTCTTAATTTGAAATAAGTATATATTGAGTTTTTTTTTGTTTTGTTTTTCATTATTATATTTAGTATTTAAGTAATATTATTATATTTTACCATTACATATGTATGTTTTTTTGGCTTTTTTTTTATAGTTAGTGAGTCTTGTTCAAATACTCTCTGACCCTTTTTACCGAACTATAAAAGGTTTTAAAGTACTTATTGAAAAAGACTGGCTTGCTTTTGGTTATCGCTTTTCTCATCGTGGTAATCATACATTTCCTGCCCAGCCAACTGTTGCACCTTTTTTTTTGCAATTTCTTGATTGCGTTCACCAGGTGTGCATTAGATAATTGCTTTTTATTAATTTATTACTGCTTTGGTGTTTAAGAAGATTGAGCACTTTTTTTATATAATTCACTAATATGATTATATATATATATATATATATATATATATATATATATATATATATATATATATAATATATATTTGTTTTTGTTTTTTTTGTTTATACAAAGTCAAAACAGCTTAGAATATCCTAATCATGTCATAATATTTCTGATCAACTTTCTTTTTTTTTTTTTATCAATAGTTATTTTTCAATTTTTTAAAAAAATCTTTTTTTAAGGTTGTAATTCAATTTCCTCATGCATTTGAGTTTAATATTTACTTCTTGAAATTTTTGGCATACCATCATACATCAATGCGCTTTAACACATTTTTTCTTGACTCTGAACATGAGCGATACCAACATGGCTGGTTTCCTGATTCAGATGTTCGTCTTAATGAAGAACATACACAGAAGTTAGTTTCCTCACTTGGTAATGTTAGTCGTGCCCGCAAAGATGCTGCCATTTTAAAGGCAGAGCTCTTAGCAGAACAACAGGCTGAACAGAAGAAAAAGAAAAATGCTAGCATGTCTTTATGGGACTATTTAGATATACAATCAGAAAAATTAACTTTGTTTCATCAATTTAGTTACCATCCAGAGCTAAGCAAAGTAAGGTTTTGTTATAATTTTGTAACTGTTTTGTTGTAAATTTTTTATTCAGACAATTTAATTTAATTACCATTAGTTTTTCAGCTAGACAATTCAAATTAAAAAAGATATTTTTAATTTGAATTTAACTTTAAGTTACTTTTTTTTAGGGGGTTTTGCAGCCATTTTGCAATATATCTAATCTTGAAATCTGGGACTACTATATTGCAGAAAATCTTTATACTGGTCCAACTTATGACCCTGAAATAATATCAGACTTTGATATGGGAACATCAATCAATGAGGTTGGAGTTGATACTAACACATCAAATGATGTTGATCGAGAAGATTCACAAAGATGTGTAACAGGTTGTTATGGAACAACAAAAGATTTTCCTCGAGATGAGTGTTCTTATTTATTAAATGAACTTAGTCGTTTAGCAGAAGAGCTTGACCAATCGACCCAAAAATGGCAGAATGTTTGGATGAAAATTGATATTAAAGAAATACTTCATAAGCAACAACGATCAGTATATCAATTTAGTTTTTTAATAAAAGGATTTATAAATTTTTATATAACCTTTTTTTTATACAATATTTATTTGGAATATGATTTATTTAGCACAATTGGTCTTTATTCTGGACTAAAGAAAGACGCGTTGCAATGCATAAAAGAGCCACCTTAGATATGGTGCTTAAGGTACATAAAATTTAAAGTACTTAATTTTTGTAATATAATTGAATTTTGTTGTTATGACAGTGTGTTTCAAATAATTTATTTTGTATTTTTATTATATGTATAAAAAAGGGGAAATTAACAGATAATGTTCAAATACGCAGTGAATTTGGATTAGATTTTCCTCATCAGTTTCAATATCATAATTACATTTTGTCATCGATATGTAACTACTGTTTGCAAACAATATCGGGATTGCATGGAGGTAATTATTTAATATGATCGTGTGCATATGTGTGAGTTTTCAACTTTATCTCTGTATTTGCTTACTGTTACTCTGTATTTGCTTACTGTTACTCTGTATTTGCTTACTGTTACTCTGTATTTGCTTACTGTTACTCTGTATTTGCTTACTGTTACTCTGTATTTGTTTACTGTTACTCTGTATTTGCTTACTGTTACTCTGTATATGATTGATGTATATATTATACCATGTGTCTGTGCTTGTATATGCATACTTTTTACATCTTTTGTTTTGTGTCTGTGCTTGTATATGCATACTTGTTACATCTCTGGAGTTCAAAAGTTTAATATCAAAAAAATGTTATTCTTTGTGTTTAGGTATGCAATGTGTTCAATGCTTTTATAATGTTCATGAAAAATGTCAATCAATGGTACCTACAGCATGCCCAAAACATCCAAGTTTAATAGATCAACCTGTCGCAGACATGTCAATCAGTAGCCACAGTTTACCTGGTGTAAGATTTATTTATAATCTATTAACAGAGCCGTAGCTATGGAGGATTGAAAATCCCAACTCCCAGATTTTCAAAGTTTTAAACTAAAAATGTTGTAAAATTAAAACTAGTAATGTTGTAAAATTGTAGGTAAAAAATTGTTCTCATCAGATAAAAATAGAAATGCAGTTTCTTAAAAAATATATTAGTACATCCGATCACATTAGTTTTTGACGCTTGCTACGGTCCTGTCTATTGGTTTAAATTTTGTTGATTATTATTAGAATAAACGCTCCTAAATTTACCCCCTTGTTAATTAATGTTTAAGTGTTTTAAACTTGTACTTGAGTTCTTTTTCTAAACTTGGTTTGGTGTAGGTGTATTAACTTGCAGATGTATTAACTTGTATTTGTGTTGTATAAGTGCTGTAGCTTGTAAAGTAACTATTAGTAACCATTGCATTTAATGAACTTAATAATTAACTTAAGCAATTTAATTGAACATGTATTATTTTAGAACGAAAGAGTGATTTCTCGAAACTTCAAAGGAACTTTGTATAAAAAAGGTAGACGCATTCGCCAATGGAAATCTCGTTGGTTTGTATTGGATGCAGAACGCAATCATTTAACCTATTATCTTTCTGAAGAAGATACTCAACTACAAGGGTACATCAATCTAGGCGAAATGAGAGGTTGTCGTATCACAGGTACTTTACCAGCTGGTTCACCTAAATGGGCAGATGGTAGATGTTGCATTGAGGTAAAAATAAGTCACGTGTGTTACGTTGTTATTAAATTAATAAGGCTGGTAGTGTTTAATCCACTCATAAATAAAACATGCCAGTTTGTATCTGTTTACATCTTTGAGTATTTTACGGGGTAGGGGTATTTTTATTGCATATAAAAATATTTTATTGCATATAAGAATAATATAAAATTGTATGATTGTATTGCATAAATATTTTTTTTTAATTGTTTAGCTTGTCACTACAAAACGAGATCACTTTTTCCTTGCGCACAGCCATGAAACTGCTCAAGAATGGGTTGAACGGCTTAACGCTTTGAATGCTTAGTAGCACTTGATGATGTCCTCATAGATTCATTATGTGTTGGTAGCTACAATTAGTTAACCACCACTTAAATGTAATCATCTCCTATTTAAGCACGTCGAAGAAAATTATATTTGTTAAATTATGCAGAGCGATATTTTTACGTTTTTATTCAAAAGGCTAAAAAATGCTTACTTTTTAACGTGACTTGTAAATCAAACCATTTGTATTTAAAACCTAAGTGCCATTGTTAGGGTTATTAAAGAATTTTTATTCAGAGATGTTTTTTCTTTCTTTTTTTTTTTTTTTTTGTATTTGATGCAATTGGTCCGAAGCATTAAAATCTTTAAAAGTTATAAAATTTAGAACTAAATTTATCATAAACTTATTTGAGCATAATGTTCCCAAGTAGAATAAAACAATACACCTTTTATCGGTACCGATATAAAATTTATGCACGCGTAGAAATGGAACTAAAAATGTAAACAAATGTTATTTTAACAATGATTACATCGAGATTATTAAGCGATACTGAGATATACCAAACATTAATACTAAACCTATACCATAAGTATTTTTTTTTTAATGTACATTTAAAAGGCAGAATATATAGTGCTCTTTCAGATTATTTTACTAAATGGAGACAAAATATTCTACGACCTTAATTTCTTTAAAGAAATATCTTTTTAAAAATAAACCCTGTAATAAATGCTTGACTACTCAAAAAAAATCTAATCCCGGCAATCGCTATACCTTTCTTATATATATGTAAATTTTTGTTATTATTATAACCGTTGTTAAATAAATGTTGCTTGAACATTTATTTTTTAGTTGCTATGAAATAAATTTAACTTTAAGAGAGTAAACAAAAAACAAAGTGCTTTGTACTTTTATAATACGTGTTGTTGTTATAACAAGAGTGTGTATTGTTTTTGTTTGATTTTAATTAATCTATTAGGTTAATTTTCGTTATAGACTTCGACTAAAAGTCTACTAATCGACTAAAACTCCATTTAGCCGAGTAATAATCTTAAAATACTTATGTCTTTCATTCAATTACATTTTTTTTGTTTTTCATTTAATAACAATAGCATGTACTGTTATATATGTATATATATATATATATATATATATATATATATATATATATATATGTGTATATACAGTAGTGGCCATAAAATTAAGGCACATAAAAAATAACTCAAAATTTGCAGTGTAAATTTTTATTGAATAAACACAATAGAAAATGTAAAACAAATGAAAAAAAATAGATAAAAATTATCAAATATTGTTAATATTCAATAAAATAATAGTTATAGCACCAAATTATAGCACTAGTACAGTTTAAATGACTTGAATGTTATAATTCAATACTTTGTCGGATGTCCCTTATTAACAAGCACAGCTTGTATTCTTCTTGGGATTCCATGTACTAATGTTTTACAAAATTCTCGAGTGATTTCATTAGTCCACACTTCTTTAACTTTTTGAAGATGTCCTTCAGATTTTGGCTGATGTGCTGCAACTTTCTGCTTCATTATATTCCAGCAGTTCTCGATAACATTAAGATCGGGTGAACTTAATTCAATTTTATCATCAGTAAACCACTTCTTAACTGTTTTAGCTGTATGACAAGGTGCTGAATCTTGCTGGAAAATGCTGGTTTTAGTAATTTCCATGTGCAGTTTCACTTTATCTTTCAATACACTTAGATACTTTTGTGCATTGACTTTTTCACCTTTTTTAAAGATGTGCGACCCGCATCGGTCTTGCGCTGTGATTGCTCCCTATACCATGACTAAAGGAGGATGTTTTACTGTTTTTATGGTATACTTTGGATTAAGGCGTTCTCCCATAGGTCTTCTAACATAATTATAGCCCGTGCTTCTAATCTGTTGAAACGTACTTTCGTTTGTAAACATTACGCGTTCCCACCATTCCGGTTTCTTGTCTTTTAAACTCTTACAAAATTTAATCCTAGCTTGAAATTGAGATGGAGTTAATAAAGGTTTTTTAGCTGGTCTTCTTGCAACTAGACCAAAGTCATAGCACAACCTTCTTCTAATTGTTCTCGAACTAATAGTAAGTCCTCTTTCAATAGCAAGTTGTGATAACCTTGCAGATGTTGTGTGGGGCTCACTATTAACAACATTCTTTAAAAAACGGTCTTCTCGTGATGTACTCACACATTTTCTACCATAATTTTTGCGATTTGAATAGTCTAGAACACACGTAAAGCATTTTGCACGGCACATCTTGATATTTTTAATTGTTTTGCTATACTACTTTGAGAATAGCCCTCCGAAAATAGTCCATTTATTTTACCTTTAACAAAGTTATTAATATCACGCTTTTTACCCATAATATCACAGCTATGGCAACCTGACGGTGTAAAATAAATCAAAATATCTTCAAAAATCAAAATATAATAAAAAAATTAATAATGGTAATAATGCCATAAATAAACAATAAGTTAAAAAAGTTTAAAATACGTAACCTGCTATAATTTTTTGGCCACTACTGTATATACACATACATATATATATATATATATATATATATATATATATATATATATATATATATATATATATATATATATATATATATATATATATATATTTTTTTTTTTTTTTTTTTTTTTTTTTTATGTTGCTATTGTTTACCTAATGCTTCTGCTTTTCATAGATATTTTCATACAGAACCGTTTTAAGCTAGCTCGGGGCCCTGGAGTAAAACTAAATCATGAAGCTCATGAAAATCTAAATGTCATCTATATAATCACATTGTAAATATGATTTTATAGACTTTTTTATTTAGCAAATATTTAAGGCAGTCTCTAAATCATTCGGGTTTGGGAAAAAGTTGTCACATTGTTGAAGCGGCCCTGCTCTCATTTTGCTTTGCCTCATTATTATTTAACTTATTTGAAAGTGTTAGAAAACAGACAGCGAATATAAATTACCTTTTTATTACAATTTAGTTTTGAAAAAAACCTATATTTCCTATATTTAAAATATAAAACCTATATATACCTATATTTCGACTAAATCCACTTTTCATTGACTAAGTCAATTTCAAAAATGTATTCGTCGATTTTAGTCGACTTTAGAAAATATATTTGTCGATTTAGTCGACAGTCGAATTATTTAAATGTCGTAACAACACTATTTAGTTTAAATTGAATAAACAAACAAAACAAAAAAGAAATGGCAAGAGTATAATTTTAAAAAAAAGATTAGCATTTTATACGTCTTGGTTTAAACAAAACACATTGTTCAGCTAAATCTGGTCTACGTCTATTTCACCATTATACAAAAGAGCATCTTCGCTATTTTTGACAAAACTTGAAATTTGTATAAATTATTTTTATAAAATTCAAGGAGATTTTCTGATACTTTTAAATTCATTATTATTCAAAAATAATTATAAAATTTATGAGTTAACTTAATAAATACACTGGGCAACAAAAAAATATTTTTTTTTTGTATCTCAAGCAATTTTATTCAAATTATACTAATTTCGGGCTGAGAAAAAAGAATATGACAACGAAAATTTTTTATTAGCTCTAGTTTCTGAGATATACAATAGCAATAAATTTTTATTTCACTTAATTTGCAACAGAGCAATATGACATATAATTTACATACTCTAATAACATTTAAAGTACATTTGGTTTTTTTTTATTACAGATATATTCTAATAGTTTTAAATAAAGAAATCATGATCATCAAGTTAATAGGGTTAAAGATGCCTATGGAGTATCGTCACAAAATCGTGATCTTTTTGCTTTCCTTTTGTAAACTAGTTCTGGAGCATCCCTACACACAAACCAACAGTAATCTGCAAGCATGGCCTCATTTCAACGACCCTGATATCTTTTTTCCATTACACAAATAACTTGGTGAAACCTTTCCCCATGTTCATTACAAACAGCTCCACAATTGGGGGGGGGGGGGAAGAAGTCTAGATGTGAGTGGAGGAAATGAATCTTGAGGGACATGTTACATCCAAGGTGATGATATTTTTGCAGAAGTACTGCTACCAATTGAATGTAGTTATAATCTCGTTTGTTGCCTAAAAATCCACTAATCACTCCCTTAAGAGCTTCCCAAGTTTCCTTTTCGGGCCCCTTCAAAACTTCGTCAAATGCAGAATCCTTCATAAGATGACATATTTATGGCCCAACAAAAATACCTTCTTCAACTTTTGCATCACTTATTTTTGGAAACTTATTTCTTAAATACCTAAAAGCATGTCCTTCTTTGTTCATACCTTTGACGAAATTTTTCATCAAACCCAACTTAATATGTAATGGTGGAAGAAGAACATCTTTTGGATCCACAAGTGGTTCAGCAATAACATTTTTTTTTTCTGTGTTGAGATTTCTTGCAGACCAGTCTTCTTTTATATAATGTGAACTTCTGTCTCTACTGTCCCACATACACAAAAAGCAGCAGTATTTAGTATACCATAATTGCATTCCTAAAAGTATGGCAATGACTTTTAGATCACCACAAATTTTCCATTTGTGTTTATTGTAATTAATTGAGTTGAGGAGAACTTTCATGTTTATATAAGTCTCTTTCTTGTGAACTGCATGGCCAATAGGAACAGAAGGAAGACGGTTTCCATTGTGCTGTAATACAACTTTCAAGCTTAGTTTAGATGAGTCTATGAATAATCTCCATTCAATTGGATCATAGTTCAAATTAAGACAATGCATTAATCCAAAAACATCAATGCAAACAAGATTATTTTTTTTCTCAAAAAAAGAAAGCAGATTCTGCTGGCGTTTTCTGTAAGGTGAAACCTTGACATCAAGTTGGAGAAGATTCCACTGCTTTAGTCTTGACCCTAGAAGTTCTGCCTTTTCCTGTGACAGGTCCAGATCTCGAACAAGATCACTTAATTCTGCTTGACTCAATCTGTGTGGCACAACATCTGTTAACACAAAATCAGGATCATTTGATGTGGAAGGCTTGTTTTCTTCTATTTCTACTTCATTTTCTGCTTCTAACTCACAACTTTGTGGTGGAGTAGGAACTGGTAAATTATCTGAATGATTTGTAAAATTTTACACTAGTAAATAAAAAAATAAAAACTAAGAATAGAATAGACCAGAAACTTTAGCAAACACACATAACTAGTGTCACAAGTTTTAAACATGAACAAAACATTTTGGATAGTCAAAAACAAAAATTTTTTATAAAAAAAAATGAAAATTTCTACCCTTGCAATGGTTGAATAAGCGATCGCGATTTACAAAATCTGGTCTTTAAAATTTTAGTTTATGCAAGCCGTTTACTTTGTTTTTAAAGAACAAATTATTGTTAGCGAAAAAGTTATAAAAAACAAAACAAAACAAAACAATAAACTTACGATTACAAATGCAATAACACTCCAGTCACTAACTGCATTATATAAGTAATAAAACTATAATAGTATTATTATTTTTATAAAGCACTTATAACTTTTAAAGTTCATTCATTGTTCAAACAACATTAGTAATTCCAAACTTTAATCAAAGTAAAAAAACATCTGAAAAAATGAAGTGGATAATTAAATATTATTAAAAACTTCATGAACTTCTACAATACACTTAAACAACTTTATAAAAGGATTTAGCATTATGAAACGTTACGAACAGTCCGAAAAAACGCGCGCTAATTTAAAAATAAACCAATAAAAAGTTTTTTTTGGTTGATTTTTAAATTAATCATGCGCTTTTACGGACCATTAGAAGCTTTTTTCGTAATGCTAAACTTTTTATAAAGTGCGTTTTTAAGAAGTTGTTTAAGTTTTTTAATACGTTATAAATATTATTTAAATATCCACTCTATTTTTCTAGATGCTTTTTTACTTCAATTAAAATTCGGGATTATTTATGTTGTTTGAACTAAGAATGAATTATAAAAGTTATAAGTGCGTTGTAAAAGTATTACACTTATATAGTGTTATTACTTTTATAATGAAGTTACTAGAGTGTTATTACTTTTGTAGTCATAAGTTTGTTATTTTATACTTTATAACTTTTTCGCTAACAAATTTAAGTTGATTGCCCTTAAAAACAAAGTACACGATTTCGCATAAACTAAAATTTTGAAGACCAGATATTTTTCCGGATTTTTCATTTCGCGATCACTTAATTCAACCCTTGCCTTGAGAGAAAATTTTTGCTTTTATTTCTTAAACTAGAGCTAATATGTCATTTTTAATGTCATTTTCGAATTCAGCAGATGGAAATGCATAAGAAATAACTAATTTTGGTTCCGATACAAAATCACTGTTGGGCAGTGATATTTAAAAGGCTTTAAATATGTTTATTTTTTAAGCTTCTTGGTATTAGTATAGTACCCCTCGAAAAGAAGAATATTCAATTTTTTCTGAAGTAGTGTAAACAAGAGATGTCGTCTAAAAGCAAAGAAAAAATTATTACAACCTTAACTTTACTTTAATAAATAATAAACATAAACTATTGCTGCCATGACTAATATATGAAAAAAATTAATGGAAAAAAATTTACTAAAATAAAACCATATTTCAACAGTAGTCAAATTAAATATAAATAATGTAGTAGCACAGAATCTTATGGTAAAAACCAAGCAAATGAAAAAAAATTAAATATAACAAAAAAACATTTTTTAATTAGCACAAATAATATATTCTTTTTAATTAAAATATAAAAGAATCTATGCAAAATCTATGCTAAAGAAAAATGCTAATTAATGTAGATCAAAAGAAATAAAATAAAATTTAGCATAACAATAATGTATTTTTAAATTAGGCTAAAATAATTATGATATGTTGTGCTAATTAAGGTAAGAATAACACTTTTTTCTATGCTAATCTTACTTTATGTTAACCTTACTTTATTTAAGCTAATCTTTTTAGAGGTTTTGTTCGCCTTAAAATGTGCAAGGATATCACAGGGGGCGCTTTCTGTAGAACTACTTATTTTCACATAATTTACAAAGTTATTAAAAATTATATTTACTTATTACCATTATTAAATTAAACTTACAAACTGTAAAGTTTTATAATTATATTGTAACAAATATAAAATTATAACAAAGTACTTGTATATTATAATATAATATGCAATATTAAATTAAATAAAAAAATACTCAGAGATGCAATTTTTTTTGTCTCTTTTTGCTAGGAAAAAGTTTAAAATCTTTATTTTATTAAATCTTGCTGATAAATACATAAAATTTGAAAAAATTAATTCAAAAAATAAAAGCATTTACCAAAGTAATGATAACAACACAGCATTTTAATATTAAGAATGAAAATGCTAAGTTGGTGTTGTTGGTGACACAAACAATGACATATCTGGACCAAACTTAAAAATACACTGTACTCTGATACTTGCTTTATGTCAAATGATGTTTCATAAGGATACATGGCTAATAATTTTTTATAAGGATACTAAAATAGCTGGTTTTTTTCACTTGTGACAAAAAAAAGCTGACTATGATTTTCATTTTTTATATATCAAATTTAAAATTATTATTATTATTTTTTTTATTATATATATTTTAACTTTGTTTAAAAGTTAAAACAGTTTAACTATGATTACAAGTATCAAACTTATTAGTGAGTTTTTTTTTTATATATATCTATAACCAACTTTGTACAAATATACATCAAAGCTAAACCATTTAGGTGGTCCTGTACCATGGTGCTTTGCATATAATTTTTCAGGCGCCAAAGCAAAGAAAATGTGCACACATTAATTTGAAGTTAATGGAAAGGTAGCAATCACCTTTTTAAATTTAACCAGAAAGCTACCATAAATCAAGCTCATAAACTAGCAAAAAGTTCTAGAAAAGTAAACTATTTTCTTTTTCTATCTAAATTTTCAATATGCTCCTCTAACTTTTGTTTCACTTTTTGTTTAAACTTATAACTGTTGCAATGAGCATATGTAGCTTTTTCATTCAGATTTATAATACAAGAAGACAAAGTTTTAGTGTGACCATTGATTGCTCCAACCCAATCATATCAATGCCCTCTGGAATTTATGATATCTAAAGAAAAACCTGAAATACTTTTTAACAAAATATATAACAACTCTTAACTAATAATAACATTTGTGCAATCTAAAAAACTAATAAATTCTTTTCTTATTGAACTTTGAATCAACAAACCATATAAGTAATAGTTGTTCTTTACTTTAACTGCTAGAGGTTTTATTAAGAAAAAAATGTTTAGAACTTTAAATTTTTTTAAATGTATCAGTAATAACTTTTCTAAAAACTTTATTACTTGATGATGACATGATGTGACGTTTTAGATATGTAAGAAGAATTTTTTTATAATATCTAAGTTGAACTTGAAGAGTACTATCATCAACTTTAACACAGAAATGTTGCAAACCCTTTTAAAAACTAAATACTTTACTAGAGTCAACAAGATTCGTATTTTTACAAGAAATCATATTTTTTCATAGGCGCTGGAAGTGTTTAAAGACTGGGGAGGTAGAAATGGGTGGGGCTTGGGGAAGGGTACCCCGCCCTGAATGGGGTGTTTGGGGGGCCTTATCCCACTGAAATTTTTTAGGCATAATTAACCCTGCTAAATGCAGATTTGCAATCCTTTTTAAATCATTATATTTAAATATTTGGTGCAAAACAAAATCTACCAAAAACAATTACAGTTACTGTAAAAAATGCCCAAATACGGATGAAGGTTCACGGGTTTTAGCCACAAACTCCTCCATAAATGCTGTAATGTCAACCTTGTCTAGGTAATCTTTGTTAATGTGCATTAAAGTGAGGTAAGTGAGGCGACTCTGTGACATTGTTGACCGCAGCCAAGTATTAAGCCGTCTCAATGCACTGAAGGACCTTTCAGAACCAGGTACGGATATTGGAACAGATAAACACAACTCAACTACCTGTTCCACCACGTTAAATAACCTGCGGGCACTTGGTTCAAGGTCTTTTAAAGCTGCTGCTAGCTGGTGTAAATCTTTAGGCAGTGACTTGTCCTTAAACAACTGTGGAAGCAGTTGTAGCTGTAACTGCAACATAGGAACATCGACATTATTTGGCAGACTTTGCAGTGGCATGCTGGCTAGTGTGGCATTATTACTGGTGGATGTGCATGAACCTATCAAAATAGCTTCTGTGCTTGCAATTTTATGAATCCTTCTTGGTTAAAACGGCGCTGCAGTTCTGCAACTTAGTGGTCAATGGCTTCGAAGAGACTTTTCTTCCAGATAACATCTGTAGTTAATTGTTCTACATTACGGCTTTGAGCTCCATGCGAGAAACGAGCAGGAGCATTAACTGTGGAACTACGCTGTGCGTAGTTCCACAGTTAATGCTCCTGCTCGTACAAGCAAACCTGCTGTACCTGTTACTGCCGGTACAGCAGGTTTGCTTGACTCAAACTTGGCAGAGAAAGTGGATGTGGTAGACACAGATGGCTGTGTTGATGGATCAGAATCATACTGTGAGAATGTAGCGGTTTCACAAGCACGATTACCATTTTCAGTTTGGCCCGTGTCTGACCTAAAGGATTTGGATATGGATATTACATACATTTCACGTTTTAGTATTTGTTAAAAAAAATATTTTCAGTAGTCATGCGATTATGGAATGCTGCCGTAAAATGATCACACTGCGTATGCTAACTAACCTAGGCAACTATTTAGTACAATCGTCTGTTCCATGATTTAAATTTAACATATTAAATGCTTACTAACCTCGCTTTTGAAAAGAAGACGTCTATAGTCTTTAAACGGGGCTTCTTTGCTTCTGACATTGATTGATTTGTTAAAGAATTGTGCGATTAAGCATTAAAATAAATTTTGCTTTTTAAATTTTATTTCATTTTGATGGAGTCTGTACTCTATACTCTGTACAATGAAATTTTTTTACTAATCGAATTCTATTGGAAAATTCTTAATTGAGTTCCCTTTTTTGTCATGGATAATGACTTTGATACAGTAGACTTTCAAGAGTTGCGTTTTGACGTTTTCAAAACTGAAAACATTTTTTTTTGCGACTGATTCATATGATGGCGATATTTTGTTTAATAACAGAAAAGTACTTGACTCTACATATTTTGTTATTAAAACTTTTAAAGCTGAACTCCAAACTAACATAGGAAAGTTTACAGTAATACACATCAACATCAGGAACTTAAATACAAATATCGATAAGCTAAAATACTATCTTATCGAATGCAAAAGTTGTTTAAAAAAAGAACTTTTGCATTCTTTTGAAGGCAAAAGTATTTTTTCTTCAGAGTGCATAAAATTATCGCTGTTTTGAATCGCAGATAGTGACATTTTGAATGGGGGGGGGGGGGCCCCCAATATTCCAGCGCCTATGTATTTTTTTGTAATATGCCTTTCAAAGAAATTAATTTTGTTTTGTTATTAATAAAGAAATAAATAACTTTCTTTTTTAACAAATCAAATAAAAATTTCTAATCTAATTTACTTTTAACAAATTAATAAAAAACTTCTAATCTAATTTACTTGACAGTAAAAAAATGTTTATACTATTTAATTGTTTATTTAATAGTTTATTATCACGCCATCTGACATTGAGTGATTTACTACGGGGAGGTAATAATTCAGAAACTTATTAAAGTATTTATAAAGTTTTAAAAAACAATTAAATATAATAAATTTAACTAAAAACAACTATAAACTATTAGTTATATACTATATATAACAAATAGTTTTCAGTTGTATACTTTTTATCAAATCACTTAATACCATTATCATAACATCTTTTATTTAATGATTAAATAAGAGGAAGATGATAATTTAGACGAAAGTTTAGTGATCTACTAGAGGAGAGGTGATAATTTAGACAGATATTTTTTAAACTACTTTTACATAATTATATAACTAATTTAATCAGAAAAAATAAATAAAAATTTTACAAATATCAACTAATTATTGATTATTTTGAAGTGGTAAAATTTCTATTATTAAATACTTTAGAGCATACAATCTTACACTGAGCGATTTACAAAGATGAGGTAATAGTTCAGACAGATAATAATTTATATCTGTCTGAAATTCAGACTCAATATATTCAGAATATTTCAGCGAATCATACTATTACAAATACTTTCATATTATAAAAGTACAAGAACAATTTTTGTATGTAAAAAAATAGCTAATTTGTTAATAGTTTTTTATCTTTTATTACTATAACTTTTTCTTATATCGCCTTTCTAATATTACTTTTATGTAAACTTTATTTCTGAAACTCCTATCCACTAAGTGATTTTCTCCTTGTTTATGTTTATCAAATATATACCATTTTTATCATATATTTATATATATATATATATATATATATATATATATATATATATATATATATATATATATATATATATATATATATATATATATATATATATATATATATATATATAGTAGGAATTGTGTTAATATTTCCAGTAAGAGTGCTCAATACAGCGTGTTATATAATTAGTAGAGCAAATAATATTGTGAAAACTAAATAATTATTAGCATATATTTCAATTACATTACTTAAAGTTTCACGCAATAGCGATCATCAGATGTCTGATTGCCCTTTATATATTAAACTAGCTGGAGTTACCCGGCGTTGCCCGGGCCAATATTTAAAAGTAAATGAGCATCTGGAACTTTGTTATACTAATTTTGGGCTATGCACAGTAAGATTGTGCAATATTTTTTAGTGTTGCACAATAATCCCACAAAATGTGACCCTGTTGGTTGAAGCTATGAAATAACTGAAAGACATTAAGGAAGAAAAAGACATTTTGTTTATTTTCCACTTAAAAACAACAAATTAAGAATTTCCAAAAGAACATTTACTCAAATTTTTCAATTAAATTGTTCTCTCACACTGGAAAAAAAAGTTGAACATGTTACAAAAGTTAAATCATGGGTAATTTCTTCACATTGGATTGTTATTGTTTTCTTTTAATAGGACTTCTTTAAAGAGGATTTCTTTCACTGAAGAGCCTTCTGATAGACAATGTTCTTGGTTTTTTCTTCTGGAGTCAAAATGAAAAGATTTCGTGGAGATCCAACTCTGGAGCATGCAACATAGAGCTGGCCGTGAGAAAAGCAGGGCTGTTCCAAATTGATGCCAGCCACTTTGAGTGACTGTCCCTGCGCTTTGTTAATGGTCATGGCAAAAGCCAGCCTGACTGGAAACTGGAGGCGCTTGAAACTGAATGGGAGGTCATTGGGAATCATTGGAATCCTTGGAATGAAGACATTCTCACCTTTGCCACATCCAGTCAGTATAGTTGCTTCAATCAAGTTTGAAAGGATAACTTTGATGATGAGTCGAGTTCCATTGCAGAGCTTGGGACTGTCGAGGTTGCGAAGGAGAATGATTGGGGCTCCAACTTTCAGGTGAAGAATGTGAGGAGGACATCCAGATGGTTCTAAAGAGTTCAGAAATTCTGTTGGATAGTTGACAGCCTCACTGGGGTCCATAACCATGTCAATGGAGTTGTAGGACTTTTGATTGCTTGGGAGCATTTTCTGGATCTGCATATTGATCTTGGTGACAGACTCATTTTTGGGAGCCAGAATAGCTCTCTCACAGATCCAGTCATGTCTGGTGAAACTCTGCTGGATGTTGGGAAACACCTTGACAATAAGTTCCTCTGCAGAATCCACCAGTGTGCAAAAGTTGGCAGGGAATTTAATGAGCCCTGTCTGCACATCAACTGGTGCCTCACCATTGCCCAAGGCAAGGAGCTGATTGGAAAAGGCTCCTGCTGACAGATCACCAGACAACTTTACCCTCATGTTTGTTGTCAAATGAAGTGTTCTGACACTCCTCCACAGGTAGGAAGCTTTTAGGTTTTGCCAAATTGCACGGCTGAGGCTGCAGAGCCACACTGGATCCCATTTTTGGGCCCCCTGACCCCGGGGGTCGGGGTACGGGGTCAAAACCCAGCTAAGAACCTTCTCCCCCTCGAGGACTACCCCCATGCCAAATTTCATCGAGATCGGTCCGGCGGTTTGGATTTCTATAGAGAACAAACAAACACACACACAAACACACATTGCCCTTTATATATATTAAGAAGATTTGCAGTACACCTGTTTTCAATATAGTTTTATTCTTTTTATATTTTATGTAAATCTATTAATATCTTGGAAATTTTATTCTACCAAAATTTATTTATTTTTCAGGGAACACTTCTTCTCGAGCATCGAGGTCAGTTCCAAAAAGATCAAAACTACCTGATGAAACTAAAGAAACTATAAAATGGACAAATACTCCCCACTATATATTAAATGAAGAGGAGATAGATATTGTTGTTGACATTAATGTTGATAGAAATAAAACATAAAAAAGTGAAAAAAAATTTTGGTTACTGTTAAATGTATAAAAGTTTTAAATTTACTTAAATTAGTTTTTTGACCATGCATTATATTTTCAACATTTGAAAATGTTATACATCGTAATTAAATATGGATGAATTAATTTAAATTAATAGAAGTATTTTTTGTACATTTCGTAGGAACTAAAATCTTTTTTAAAATGTCACTTCTTTATGTTTTATTTCCAGTTAGTTTTTATGTTTCATTTTATTTCTTAAATGTCAGTTATAATTTGTTTAAAAATATTTCTAAAATTTATAGCATAACATTTATTTTATTAAAATTTATAGCATATTATAAATATTAATTCAAATATTTATAGCATAATATATATATTACCAAATAATGCATATTTTAATAATACCCAAATAATGAACATTTACTATATACAAGTATTATCAAATAAGTTATTAAGTCACAAACATATTATAACTGACTTTTGAGAATATTTTGTATGTTTCACTGTAAATAAAACTTGAAAATGTTTGTTAGCACATCTTAAAAATTCTTTAAATTAGTTTTTTATCTTAGAAAACTTTGAAAGAATATTTTTAATAGTATAAACAATACAATAAAAAATTATATGTTGTTTTCAATTTATTACAAATAAAAAGACATTGACTTTTTGCAATTTGATTTAAAAGACATTGTTTCTTAGTTTAATATTGCCAATGCAATTTCATTTCTACGCTGCTGACCAAGTAAACGAAGTTGCTGTTCGTTTTATTCTTCAATTACAGGAACAATTTCTTTGTCATCTTCTTCAACATCTTCATGTTCAAAATCTGGATCGTTTAAATTTTTTGCAATATTGTGCAGTATGAAGTATGCAGTGATACATGTAACAATCATCTCTGGCTTAATTCGTACCTATAAAATTATTACACCACAGTTACATTACATTAAAGTGGTGGTACGAAAATTACTCTTAATTTATATATATATATATATATATATATATATATATATATATATATATATATATATATATATATATATATATATATATATATATATATATATATATATATATATATATATATACATATATATATATATATATATATATATATATATATATATATATATATATATATATATATATATATATATATATATATTTATACTTATATATAATCTTGGGGAATAAAGTTACTGACGCCGTATCTGAGAATTGGAAAGCGTCTTTTTAATTGACCAAATGCATGTTCTACAATTACTCTGTTTTTAGCGTGTTTTTTGTTAAAATTCTTTTCAAGTTCTGTTAGAGCATTTTCAAATAGCGTCATCAAAAATGGGGTTACACCATACCCTGCATTTCCTAGAAGATATCCTCTATTTTCCAAACCTTTTAATAGTGGATATATATTAGAGTTTTTAAATATTCTTGAGTCATGAACAGATCCGGGCCAACTAACATCAACACTGGTGAATATAGCCTTTTCATTTACAGTTGCCTATATATATATATAAAATTATTGAAAAAAGAACCATTGAGTAATATGAGTAGATATCTTTCTCTCTCTCTCTCTCTCTCTCTCTCTCTCTCTCTCTCTCTCTCTCTCTCTCTCTCTCTCTCTCTCTCTCTCTCTCTCTCTCTCTCTCTCTCTCTCTCTCTATATATATATATATATATATATATATATATATATATAGAAAGAGAAATAGTTTATAATTTTACTTACTTGCACATTGATTGAGGCAAACCCTTTTCTATTAATAAAATCATCAGCAAATTCTCCATAGAGTTTATCAATTCTTACATGGGTGCAATCAATAGCTCCTATGTGGGAACACTATCTACTGGGAAGCCTTAGTCAAAAATTTTTGAAGCGTCATAGAGAAAGTTTTTGAAGCAGTACTTCGATGAATCCCAGTTTTGTTTGAAATTCCAGTTTGGAAGCCAGGGTTTGCTAGATAACGTAGTGTAACTTCCATTCTTTGCTTGGATTTTTGTGATCCTCCCCGACTTTCATCACTTTTATCCAAAAAGTGTTTTGCTAGCCACGTAACGTTATCATCCGTAAATCGATATAATTTATGATATTCGTTTGAAGCTGTTGGTGGTGCCTTTCGAGTACTATAGGATTTAGTTTTTTGTTCTGGAAACATACAGGCCATTTAAAGACGTATTTTAATATATACTTTTAATGCAATTAATATGTTTTATTATTATGTTTGTTAATTACTGTTCACTATATCTAATACCTTGATTGTATAACCGATTACATTATGCGAATGTATTATATACAATTCATCAAACGTGATAAATTTGCAAGTACTCTTTAACTACTCTTTAACTGTAAACGCGTACTCCATCCGTCAACATTAGGCTGCAGTTTTTATTTAATTATAATACTCAACGTATACAAAAATTATAAATATTGAATTAAACACACACAAACTTTGGAAAACAACACGTGCAACTTCATTTTTGCCAAAATTATATTCCAAAAAAGTAATTGTGTCAAAAACGTGCTAGTATAGTTATAACTAAATGCATAACGTAAATGAAAATTTGTAGCATAAATGGATTTCTTCATGCTTTGTAGATTTTTTTTATTACTTCTTACCAGAGAACCATAATAATTTTGAAGCTTATCAATAAGACTGTTTGTTAACTTTCCATGGCCACAGAGGTTTTTCATGTTGTTTTTTTTAATGTTCTTAGACATGTCCCAACTCGTTTCTGAACATGCTCAACACATTCTAACTTTTCAACTTCAATACGAGGATAAGTAAATTTCACAGCTGGAAAAATTTTACTGTCACCATCTCCATAAAATTTAATATACTGCAATCCGTATTCTTTGACAGATCTACTAAATATGCGTGTGGTACCATGCACTTCCATAGCTCCTGCTGAGCCAATACAATTTACATTGCAACTATGAGGTTTGTACCGATTTTTGTAGCTCTCTGAATTCTTAGATTTTAAATCTTCGCGTAGTTGACTTTGCTTACAAAGTCTACTCATTGGCTCAACATCTAACACTTTTCCATTTTCCATCGACAATGTTGTCACAACTCCATTCAGTGAACTGCATCCTTTACATTGCCAAGTTCCACCAGTTGAAACTCCAGTATCAACAATGTTGTTGCTATTACCTTTTATTTCTTTTGCAGCCTCAAGCATTGATTCTTTAGTAACTGTAGTAACAGCATCAGTAATAACCTTTTACAGAACCGTTATAATTTTTTTTTACTCATTGGACTTGGAAGGTTCATTAAAGCAGAAAACTTTTTAAGTCCTGAATACCCTTGCCTAATTAATCCTATGCTATAAACAATACAAAGATTAATATTATGAGTGTGATTACAAACTTTAGATGTATAGAAATTTTTTTTATATCGATAAATACTGCAGCAACATATTAAATTCAAAGAATATCCTTTTTTTTTCGCAAAGTTTTCTTTCAATACCAAGCTATTATCGTTAATACCTTGTTGACAACATAAAGAATCAAATATAGTATTTAAAATTTCAACATCAATTGTTCTATAACCATTTATTTTTTCATCATTATTATTATGAATATCATTTTAATATAGTCAATCTTGCTGGCTAATCTTGAAGAACTAGTATCAATGACTGGATACTTTTTTAAGTTTGTCATTGACGGTTGTGATGATAAAGTGTGTTGGTTACCACAAAACACTCTTTTCTTTCCAGTAACTCTAGTTCTTTGCTTGAATCTATCTTTTCTTCCCAAATTAGGACTAATTTTTATTAAAATTTGATAAAATATATTCTTATAATTCACTTCACAACTCATATATAAACAAAGTAAATATTTGCATAGTAGGAATATTTAAAAAGTGCAAAAATTAGAAACAATCGAATCAAATTTAACTTAAGCAGAGTAGATAACAAAAGTAAAAACAAAATAGATAAAGTCTTTTTTATAAGCAGATTTATATTTTTATGTAAGCCTCTGAAATAAGCAGATAAGCAGAAGCTTTATCGTTGCTATGTGCGTTACTATGGTTAAACTTGATGAGTATGGTTCAAAAAATTGAAATTACTCCACATTCCTGATATTGTTAACAAGATCTCTTTATTTCATAGTGCTCTTCATTTTTTTTTCAATTTTCACCTAATTTATGGGGTACTTAGTGGAGTTCAGTGCGTTCAACAAGAATTTCTTCATACAACAGTAATGTTCGAAAAGGATTTATGTGTACTAATCATTATTGTTATTATTCTAGGGAAAGTTATTACAATCATTAATAATGTATGAAGAGAGTTAAACCAATCGTTTAAAATGTCCATCGGAAACTATTGTGAACCAGTCATTACATAATGTTGAATTTAATTAAATATTTGAATAGTTATAGAGTTTTAACTATATTTAGAGACAAAATTTTCAAAAAATTTTAAATCTCTATATAATTTTACATAACATTAAAAGTAAAAAATTTACTAGGTTTAATTTTTGTGGCATACCAGATTTTCAAAAGATCTCATCTTTTTTGCGTCTCAAACTGGTTACTCAACATTTTTTTAAAAATGAATCAACAAGATACTATAATAAAGAAAAGAAAACATGATGTACACGCTACATAAAGTAAACTAAGAGTTAAGTTAATGTGATATTTTGGTTAAATTAAACAACTCTGAATAATATGGCTCATGGCTCAATCTTTATAAATATTTTATCGTTATGAGATAATATACTTATATCTTTACTAACTGGTCATAACAAAACTAAAAGTTAAATTAAAGAACATTAGGGTCAGACTAAATTCATTTTTAATCAATTAGAAGAAAACCCATAGTCAATTAAATCAACTTTTCAATTTGTCGACTAATTTCGACTTTCGACTAGTCGACTTTAAGTCGATAATGACACTATTCATAAGCCGTTGAAAATCTAATGTATTCTCGACTTATGTTATTGAACGTATATAAGCGTTTAGGTTCAAATTTATATAAGCGTATATAAGCGTCTATATTTAGACCAGTGGCGTCGTTAAAGGTTGTGGTCTTCACCGGGTGACACCATCTTGAGGGGTGACACCAAAATGAATAAAAAGTAAATGTGCCTAAACTTTTTTTTAAGACCTTTTTCTTTTTTAAAAAGTTTCTAAATATAGAGGACTTTTTAAAGTTTCGCCCATCACCTGTTAGTAAAGAGGGGGACACCAAAAGTTTACCGTTCTGGGTGACACTAACCTGAGCGACGTTACTGATTTAGACCAATATTTAACCTTTTGAATTGGCCTTTTTATTAAGATAAATTATATAAGGATTCTTTCATTAATTTATTACTTTTACTTAACGTCTATAAAAATAAACTACTATTTATATACTAACAAACCATTATAAAAAATGATGGTGGTAATATATTATTATATTATTATATAGCATATTGAATGGTATTGTGGTTTATCCTCCTCCGGCTAATTGCCATATACAGGCCATATACAGGCCATATACCAAGGCCCGTGAAAAAGAGTTCAATTCAGTAAAGAGCATCATAACCCGCTTCGACGGACAAAGAGTGAGTTTAAGAATAACAAAGAATATTAGAGTGACAAGAAGAATATTCGAATGACAGAAGAAATTGATTTAGAAAAATAGCATAAAGATAGTGAAAAAATCGTACACCCAGATCAAGGGTGCCACAAGTCAAAAATTATGGATATTGAGTTATGAATGTCATTTGGTAGTATGTTATGTGTTGTACATGATAACAAAATACCAAAAGTTTAAAACGAATGTTTATAAAATGACAGATACAAATGGCACTCTTAGTTGGAAAAATTATTAAAAAATTAAAACTTCAAACCTGATTTTCTCAGTTTGACACTTTTTGACTTATTATACATAGCCGGAAGATATAATGTTTGAAAAATGGATATAGCAAAAGGTGACAATAACGCTTCACAATAAAAGTAAGAAAAGAAAAATTGAAGATGAGAACAGATCATTTGATGGCGATTGGACACAAAAAAACACATTTATTGAAAAAGAAAATAAACCTATGTGTTTAATTTGCAATACTGAACTAGCTCATAATAAGACATGTAATGTTAAACGTCGCTATATAATAAAACGTATGTGTTTTTCTGAAGAATACCCAATAAACGCATGTCTTAGTAAAAATAAAATCAAGTTGCTTAAAACAATATTTAAAGATCAACAAATAAATATTTCGTCTTCCAGCAAAATCTCAAATATTACAACAGAAGCAAGTTTTATTATAGCTTGGGACATAGCAAAAAGTAAGCATCCTAACACCGATGGAGAGTTTGTAAAACAAAATCTTTTTGATGTAGCCTCAGTTTTAGATCCTAATAATAGTAAAATTCAAAGGTTAATTTCAAATATTTCTGTTTCTCAACATACAACTGAAAGATGAATATCTGAGATTGGTGTCGAAGTTGACTTGTCCTTTTACTGTGCTGTAAGATGACTTTCAAGTAGTGACGTTCTTTATAGGTTTGTAGAATTATTAGAACTAATTAAATGTTTTTTGCTTGTAAAGCAAAAGACATTTAAAATCTTTGACTGTGTAAATTTTCTGCAAGATCTTTTATTTTTAACTGGTGTAATGCAACATTTACAAAATCTGAATTTGTCGCTTCAGGGAAAAGAAAAAATATATCTATTCTTGCTCAGACTACATTCAGTTTTAAAAAAAAAATTGCTTTATTTCAGAAAGATCTTAACTTAAAAACTTTTAATCATTTTTCTCAAATGAAGAAGATGATTCATAATCCTAATCCTACAATTCAGTATGATGATCATAAAATTGAATCATACCAGGAAAAACTACAGAATTTTTTCAAAGACTTTCAAAACAGGTTTAAAGATATGTATGCTCTTAAATCATTATTATCAATTTTAGTAATCCGTTTTTTAATTTATATTATTAGTGGTGCTTGTCCAATACCAGGAAATATACTTAAAGAAACATCTCAATCTGAAATAGAATTACTAGATCTCCAAGAAGATCAAAATCTTCAAATGCTGCATAAAACAATAGTTTTATTATATTTTTGGAAAATGGTTCCTGAAGTTAAGTATCCTTAACTAAAAAGGATTAGTATAAAACTTATTTCAATTTTTGGTTCAACATATACATGTGAATCTTTATTTTCGACTATGAAATTTGTTAAATCAAAGTATTGTGCCAATCTAACTAGTTAACATTTGTCACAGTTGCTTAGAATATCAACTACAAGCTTGAAACCATATTTTAAAAAACTTCCCAGTAGTGTTGAAAATCTTACTGCCTAACAATTTTATAGTAAATTTTGCACTTAGGAACAGTCACAGAAAAAGGATGACACTTAATTGAATGACGAGTAACACGAGAATGAATTTTAGTAAATGGCACAAGAGACGCTAGCTCTTTAAAGCAGTGCCCATTATAGTATTTGTAGAAAAGAAAAAAAGAAGCAACATTACGACGATGTGATAATGGTTGGAGGTTGGCTGCAAGAGCAGGTCCAACTATGTTTACAATGCGTTTTTGAACCTTGTCTAAAAGAGAAAGGGCATCATTAGAAGATCCGCCCCAGATATGGCAACAGTATTCCATACAAGCCCGAATTTGAGATTTATAGAGATAGAGAATAGAATCCGAAGTAAGAAAGTGACGAGTTCGATAAAGAGATGCAACCTTAGCAGATGCTAATTTTGCAACAGATTTAATATATGGTTTCCAAGAAAGATTGGAAGTAAGAGTTAATCTAGAAGATGAAGAGTAGGTGACTCATCAATACATCGCCGTTCATAAATATAGGAAGATAAAACTTATTGCGATAACGATTGGCTAAAAAAAATTGAGTTTTATCTGAATTAAAGTTTACCAGCCACTGTGAGCCCCATGCTGTAGCAGAAGTGAGATCCTTTTCAAGCTCAAATGCCCCCTCCAAGCAATCAGAAGGTGTTGGTTTTTTATCACGACAAGAATAAATGGTAGTATCATCAGCAAACAATGCCACCTTAGATGTGAGAATATCTGGAAGATCGTTAATGTAAATTAAAAAATGTATAGGGCCAAGAATAGAACCTTAAGGAACCCCTGAAGTTACAGAATAAAAAGATGAGTGTTGTTTATCGAGAACAACTTTTATGCTACGATTGGAAAGGAAGGATTCAATGATCTAAAAGATGTTGCCGGATACACCATAAGAAGAAAGCTTATGGAGAAGACAAGCATGTCAAACTTTATCAAAAGCTTTTGAAATGTCAAGAGCGATGACCTTAACTTCTATACCTTCATCTAATGCACGATAAAACCTGTCAGTTATTACTGTTAGCAAATCAGCTGTAGAACGAGAAGATCGAAATCCATATTAATGGTTAGAAAGTAAGTTATTAGATTCAAGATGAGAAATTAAGTGTTTGTTAATTAAAGATTCAAAAACCTTGCTTATGATAGAAAGAAGACTTATGGGACGGTAGTTAGACGAATCAGATCGCTCTCCAGAATTTTTGAAGATAGGGATAACAGATGCCGCTTTCCAGCAGGCTGGAAAACAAGACTCTGATAAGCACCTGTTGAATAGTTTTGAGAGTATAGATGACAGCTCCGGAAAACACTTCTGCAAAACAATAACAGGTATGTTGTCCGGGCCACAAGCTGTAGAAGAGTCTAGGCAGGAAATCACTTTGCTAGAGTGATATGAATGTCAAGCAATGGATCAACCTGTTTGTTGGCAACATCAGGTAGAACGTAACTAGTGGAATCAAAAGACGATATTGATGAAAAGTTTTTAGCAAACAATTCGGCTTTGTCGTTAGGTGAGGTGACAAAGTCTGAACCATACAAGAGAGGTGTAGTTATAGATTTGCCCTTATTATTGATATTATCAAAGATTCTCCAGAAGTCACGAGAGCCTAATTTTTGAGATGAGATATGAGATTTCATGACCTGAGAATAGCGGGTTTTGGCGTTAGACAAAACATTTTTACAATTGTTTCTAGCAGTAATAAACAGACGCCTGTTTTCTGGAGAATTGTTTTGCTCATAAATATGGAAGTAACGTTTTTGATTGGCAATCGCAGCAGCACAGTGTGAGGAAAACCATGAAGGAGAGTGAGGCTTGACCTGGAATCGTCGAGAGGGAATAAAAAATTCCATGCCAGCCAGAATCCACAAAGTTATGTATGAAGCACATTTGTCGATAGGAAGAAAAAAGATTTCTACCCAAGGGCCATAACGAAGAAAATCACGGAAAGAATCCCAGTCAGCTTTTCTGTAGTTGTAAGAGGTTAGATAAAAGGGGGATTCAAGTGATGAAGAAGAATGAGATATTAGTTTTAGAGAGATCAAACTGTGATCAGAAGAACTTAAGGGTGAATGTAGAGAAACTGAGCACTGACTAGGATCAGAAACAAGAAATAAGTCGAGTAGAGAAGGTAGATGATTCGGGTTGTCAGGAAAGCGAGTTGGGAAGTTGGCTATTTGAGTTAAGGATTGAGTAAGGCAAAAGTTGTTGGCTTTAATGCCTGCAGAGTCACTGATACTAGAGCCAAGCCATTCAGAATGGTGAGCATTAATGTCACCGACAACAACTATATTAGCTGATGGATAAAGAGAGAGGGCTTGGTCAATATGATCAGAAATAATGTCAAAAAGAATAGTCTGTGGATTTAAATCTAGTTTCACGACAAATAGGTGAATTCTTACGAATGTAAATGCCGAGGCCAAGCATGTGACTATTGGAGTCTTTACGAATTAGAGGAAGACCATCAACACTAAGATCACAAGATGAGACAGCCGAACTCAAATTAGTCTTGTGAACTTTGCAAGAGATAAGACTCAACAGAAGAAAAGTTACTTCGAAGACCACGAATATTAGTGAATGATAGGTTTAGAGAACTTGGTGATGATGATGTTTTTTTGTGTTTTACAGTTTTTGGTACTTTATTCATTTTTAAATTAGATTAAAGAACTTTACTCAAAGCATAGATAGTACTCAGAACACCGTTTAAAAGCCCAAGCAATTGCCTCATTACTACTAATAAACCCTAAGCCGTAACAAAGGGCTCCAAATGTGGCCTCCGCAATGCACACCAAAAGTACAAACAGGGACACCATCCATGCGCAACATGGCACTGTTAATACTTTGATATTTTTCAGCTGTTGATGGAATCAGCCTCTCTGAGAGCTACCACAGAGTTCGGGAAACCTGATTACCAGCCGGTCTCAGAACCATAAAACTGAGTTTTAGAGCTGTACCCTAATTAGGAGATAATAAATGAATGAGTTTCCTAGTCATAAAAACAGAGACACAAGCAAAACCCATGCATTGAGTCAAGACGATCCAGCATTCAGCATCCTAAATTGGAAACAATGTATTAAAAATACATCTGCGCCAACGTAATAGAGGAAAAAGGGGTGCGAGGCTGGTCAACAGATAGAATCTGTTTACCCCTTAAGTCTTTGCCTAGGAGGCTTTCTTCAAGACAGTAGCCAGGTGTATTTAACATCTGCCCAAGATGAGTATTTTTATCGAGACACCATCTCTAGCCTTTACTCAACCAAGAGCCCCAAGGCAGGGGGTGTTTTAAATTGGAGTTGGCATCTCCTATATATATATATATATATATATATATATATATATATATATATATATATATATATATATATATATATATATATATATATATATATAATATATATATATATATATATATATATATATATATATTTATATATATATATTTATATATATATATATATTTATATATATATATATATATAAATATATATATATATATATACATATATATATATATATACATATATATATATATATATATATATACATATATATATATATATATATATATATATATATATATATATATATATATATATATATATATATATATATATATATATATATATATATATATATATATATATATATATATATACAGGGTGACCAGAAAGTTCTGGCACATAGTAAAATTGCCATAAAAACAACTAAATTTAAAAAAGGCGAAAAATATTAAAAAGAAACTTTATTCTAACAAATAACAATCACATTACAACATTAGATTTCGAAATAATCGCCTTTAGCTTTGATACAGGCCCTAAGTCTTTTAGGGAATTCATTGACTGCGGCGCGCAGGTATTCTGGAGAAAGATTATTCCATTTCTTCTAAGGTGCTCGGCGCAAAGAGTCCGAATTCATATGAGGGATAAAACATGCCTTGGTCTTCAAAACTGACCACACGGAATAATCCAACGGGTTAATATCTGGCGAATAGGGAGGCCATTCTTGGGCGCTGATAAAATCTGGAAAATTGTTTTTGCATCACCCTTGAACAATTTTTGCCTTGTGGGCAGCAGCTGAATTCTGTTGAAATATCCAGGGCTTTGTACCAAAGTGTGATTGGGACCATGGAAGTACTTCTTTTATAAGGACATCATTTAAATAGTTTTGACTATTAATTTTAACTCCAGAATCCACAAAAACTAACGGAGTTTTGCCATCCGAAGTTATCCCTCTAAAAACCATAACGGATTGCGGATGTACTGAACGAGAAGCGATTTTACCCTTCATGTTTGCATCACTGATACTTCTGGACATTATCCGATCATTTTTATGGATTAAGAAAGCTTCAACATTGAATAAACATTCATCAGTGAAAACATTTCCTGAGTGGCGCGCCGAAGAAAAACGTTTGAGCAAAACCTCGCATCTTTCCATTCTTACTTTCTTCATATTGTCTGTGAGAAGATGAGCTTTTTGGATCAAGGCATGTATTCTTAAGAAAAAATTTTAAAACCTGTGCCAAATTTTTGCAGTCTAAGTTTATTGCATTAAATAATGCTGGCTGTATGGTTAGTTTCATAATTTTTCGAAGACTGGCTTTTGAGTTGATAAAAAACTTTTAACAAATGTGGAAAAAAAGTAGTTTGTTCTTCACTAAATACAAATATTTTCTGGATAAAAAAATAAAATACAGATTATATGTCTCGTAAGTTTTTTATTACTTTTAAAGTAATATATATATATATATATATATATATATATATATATATATATATATATATATATATATATATATATATATATATATATATATATATATATATATATATATATATATATATATATATATATATATATATATATATATATATATATATATATATATATATATGGGTAATCCTGCAGTTAAGCTGCCTAAAATAATTTTATTTTTTCGCTTGTTGCGCTCTCGTCAGAGGATGCTTTTTAAACATTAGAAATATTAAGTGAAATAATAATAAAAAAAAAAGATGCTGCCCCATGCCGAACCCTTAGTCGATGTAGCAGCACTTCCTTGTTGCAACAGGCTATAAGATAGTCGATGTAGCAGCACTCCCTTGACTGAATTTAAGAAAATTGTTACACAAAATTATCATCTTGTTCCTCCAGGTTTAACCAAGTTAAAAGAATACAAAAAATTGACATATCCAGAGCATGTGGAATATTCAGAAACTGAAGTAAAATGTAGTTTCTTCAATATGATCAAACATTCAGTTTCTAGAGTAATTGAGTATCTTTTGGAGGATGAAGGTAATCCTATTAAAGTTTTAGCGCAGGAGGAACATGATAACATATACGTTATTTGCAAAGTGGGAGGTGATGGTCAGAGTGACTAATCTGAGTTTCAGAATGCAGCAACTATGAAAAGAGGTGTGGATGATTCCACTGTGTATAGCATAGTGTTTGTACTGTTGGAGATTCGAATTGGAAAAAAGGTAATATGGAAAAATTCTAATCCAATTAGTCCAGATGCAACCCGTTGTCTTATTTTTTGTTTTGCCAAAGAGACTGCTAGTTTTATTCAAGAGAAGTTTGAATATTTACAAAATGAAATTTTATCTTTAGAGAATTTTAAGTTTACACTTCATGAAAATACTTTTGTTATAATTTCAAGTTTGTCAATTATTTATACCACAATGAATGATGGTAAAACACTTAATGCTGTTGTATCAAAAATGCTTAAAAAAAATTAGCATTTCAGTGCTGTCAATTATGTCAAGCAAGTACTAAGGAGTTTAATTTGGAAACTATTGATAAACTTGGAAACTGAAGATAAACTTGTAGACAAGAATATATTAAAACTTGGAGTTTGCAGTCTTCATTTGTGGATATGCAGCATGTAGTGGGTCTTCAATACTGCTTGCAAACTTCCTGCAGTGAAACAAGGAAGAAAGTTCCAGCAAAAAACAGCCAAGAATTTAATGAAACCAAAAAAAATTCCAGCACTTATTCAAATCTTTTTTCAGGAAGGGAAGTGGTACATCCAATACTGGCTATGTTGCACGAAAATTCTTTATTAAACCATCTGTGTCTGGAAGAATTTTAAATTTGAATACCAATATGATCAAACTATTTAGGGACCTGCTCATTGATATGAACAGTACAACCACAAGACCAGATGTAAAAATTTTTAAGCAGAAATCTGAACGTCTGTTTGATCTAACAATCGCTAACGAGATCTGTTTGATCTAACGATCTCTAACGATTTCTAACGATCAGTTTTTAAAAGCTATTCCAATGTCACAGTCTGTGCATAGAATGATAGTTCATGGTGTTTCTTATATTAAATATTTTAAGTATCCAATAGGTTATTTGTCTGAGAGTGCCATTGAAGCCAGGAACAAAGCCAACAAAACTGCACGAGTAGGTCATGGACGTTTAACTTTTTTTGCCGAAAATACTAGGTATACAGCTAATTATTTATTTATGACATCTAACATGTATCTATATTGCATGAAGAACAAAATTAATGCAAGTGGTATAAAAGCTATACTGCAAAAAGATTCAGCTGATAACTGTTCTTAAGGTAAATACTGGAGAAAGCTATGTGTATCTTTAAATTTAGATATTTAATGTTATCGTTTAGTTCTATTAATGATACATTTTAGGTGCTGGTGGTAGCCAATCTGATATTTCTGAGGCCTTTTCACATAATCAACACGATATGTTTTTTTATGCTTGCAAAAAATAAAAAAATAAAAACTCAATTATATCTATTTGTTACTATTATTTATTACGGTCTCATTCACACGTAATAACACAAATCTGAAGAAATATACAAGGATAAGGTCAAAAAAAGAACATGAACAAAAGTATATTATAAAGAACAAATATTTGATAAACTGATTTTAAAGACTGTTGAATACAGTTTTTTTATTGAATGTATTGTTATGAGAATTAGAATTTGATAATAGATAATTTCTATAATAAATGTTTATACCTTAAACTATACTATTTATTATAATAATGAAACTTTTTAAAATTTTAATGTTTGTTGTTAAATAATTTTAGGAAGTCAAAGAGTATTGGTTCGTTTTAAGAAAAGAAATCAAGGAAGTATCATTAAACCATGCAGCTGTAATTGATAAGCAAGTTTTAAAAAACGGTTATTTTCATAGCCACATATTGTTAAAAACCTATTTTAGCATCAGAACCTTTATTCTGCAATTGAAGGGAATGGAACTTTTTTTATTTATTTCACTTTTATTTATAATAAAATACTTATATGTTATTTCTTTTATTTAACATGAAAATATACATTTGAGACAAGGTGCTGGTGCATGCTATTTTCTTTTTTATTTAACATAAAAATATAAGTAGGAGACAAAAAATCCCTGTAACCCCTAAAAAAGATAAACTGATATATCAGATTTAGAGTTTTAAACATCAAAAACCATGGGTTTTATGTTTTTTTAATCAAAAATCGAATAAGTACGGATAAACCGCCAAAAAAAACTCGAATGAAAATAAACCGCCAAAAAAACCGGTTTTAAAAAAGACCAGACTTTTTTTATAAATATATGTATAAACAAACAATATCTTATAATTTATGCTTTGTTGAAAAAATTACTTAAAAATGTTAAACAGTCCGCTATAATAAGTTATAAGGCTATTTCCGTTTTTTCTATCAGCGCGACGCATAGTGCACCAGTGCAGATGAAAATAATGTTATATATAATTTCAATTCTTTTTCCAACATGAAAAACTTCAGAATGAGATATTTTGTTTTAACAATTGCTTGTTGACATTTTTTTATTTACGAAAAAATTTCATAAAATTCTTTTTTGACTTCCCCTTTCCTCTCCCCTCCTTCCACTCTCAACAACTCATTGAAACATTAGAAACAAAAGAAGACGGAAAGCAAACTTAACGGTTGTAGCTTATCGCTGCTTAAAACTTAAAACCACAGATAAAGAATCTTGGATATAAACCATAAGATAGTCTTTCTTTAAATAAAAAATGTATAATTACAAAAATGTTTTATATTTAAAGTGCATGAAAAACAAAAATTAAAAATCTTCCCCTTCCCCACCTCTCAAATATACACATGATTGCAAATGGTTAAGATCAACTCTTCCCATCATTTTGCCAAAAAACATAATATAGTCTAAAAGTAGATCGATAAAGCTACAAAAATAACTCTCACTGTAAAATTTAAGTTTTTGCATTTATAGTAGGGGCAGTGACACTGCCCCTATTATAAATGCAAAAACTTAAATTTTCGCATTTTTAGACAGCTGGGACCAAATTTTTATCTGCACTCGTGGGGGAGTTTTTTTTCAATTCGGAAAAAAGTAAAAGTTCATCTTTGGCCGTTATGCCATTTTTGAAAAAATGAAATGTGCTTTAATTTTCTACCCCTAATATATATATATATATATATATATATATATATATATATATATATATATATATATATATATATATATATATATATATATATATATATATATATATATATATATATATATATATTTATATTTATATATATATTAGTGATTTTTTGTTAAATATTGTTCGCAACTAGAGCAAAAGTCTAGTCACTAATTGGAACACATCAGGCCGTCAAATCCTAAGCGAAAATGCAAAAAAGACTATTTTAGAGTAAGTAATAAGCAAGTAATTATCAAAAAGGACAAAAGTCCAGTTAGAAGCTTACAATTTAGTGGTAGGAATGGGCAGGACTGATTTCCGTCTGTTTTTAACAATTTGGTACATAACGCACTACAATAAAGCAGATGGACCACAAAAAACATCAAAAAACATCAGAAACATACATTAATTATATTAGGGGAGTGTGCGCATATTTACTTAAAGAAAGAGTATAAAAATATATCAGCGTTAATTAAAATAGAAAATTATGTAGTATTACACCAGATTCTCTTCAGGAAATGGATATAGTATTGACCCTTATAAGGATTGAATACTCTGGTATATGACGTTTCGAATGTTTTAATGCTCATTCCTAGAACCCCCGTCGGGATATCATCCTCAAAACAAGCAAGTAAAACCCACTTATGCTGTTCTACTGATCTTTTGGCTGAGTAAGATGTTAGCAGTAAGAACCACTTACCTGGAGGTCAACGAGTTGAAGATGTGCCGGGTAATTTGACTGAACAGCTAGTTTTAAGAGGTTTATACAGCTATTACCAACAATGCTTGGAATGCGAACTGCATGAGTAATACGAGATTGATCTATACTTAATTCCTCATAATTGCATTAGATGCATAAACACATTTATAATGCATTAAGTTTCTTTTTAATTTTTTTCGCGATTACTTATTTCTTTGTGCACTCAGACACTTCTCTGCTAATCTGGTTGTTTTTGTACGGTGTTTGCAATAAGAACTTTTCACCAATAGGTCAACAAATTGTAGATGTTTCGGGTTATCCGACTGATCGATTCGTCCTAATTATTTCTTTGAGCTTTCATCCTACTTATCTAAATCACGATCTGCATGGTTTGAGTTGTACTGAAAAATTTTTGGCCTGACTCACTACTTCACTACTTCATTGATTCCTTTATCATTATGGTAGTTCGTTTTGATATGAACCGTACCGCTGCTCGGATAACCGTTTCCCATAATGATGGAAAGTGAGATTGAATGAAAAGTTATAAATTAAAATCATAAGCTTCCCTTACAGTTACCTGCATCCTTAAATAAGTTAAATTAAGTCTATAATTTGTATAAAACAAATTGTAACACTATTCTTTACACTAAAACGTGTTAGGTAATTTAACACTAAATCATAATAATCAAGTTATAAGTTATTAAGTAGATCAAATATAGGATATACATAAAACGCTTTTGGAATAAACCGTTGTATTTTTATTAAATATAAGTTTGATAAAAGACAAATAACTGCCGTATAACATAAAAACCGTGTAATTTTAAATCGCATATAAACGCATATAATGTATATGTATGTATGTATATATGTATATGTGTATTTGGGTGTATGTATACATTTATGTGTATGTGTATATATACATATATGTATGTGTGTATATGTGTATGTGCGTATGTGTGTGTATATATATATATATATATATATAATTACAATATAAATTGAATAAATATTTAAATACAAAATAGGTATAAAGCAAGTACATAACCTTCCGTAAGACCGTTCTTTACCCTCGTCTAGTGCCATCTTTGTTAATAATTGCCCTGGTCAATTCTTAGTCATCATAGTGACGGACACATCACAATATGATAATGATATAATATTAATTTGTGAGCACTTATATAGAACTTTATATACCCCCCCCCTCCCTCATCTCTTATCATAACTTCGCTGGAATATTCTTATTTCTGTAATGTTATCCTTATAAAATCTCTAAAGAAAAACGACGTGTTTTATTTAGTTCCCTCATTGCACTAGCACAAAGAAGCTATACATTGCTAATGACACACAGAGGCAACCATGCATATTCTCCTTTAGACAACTTTTTGTACCTCACTGGTCAGGAAAGCTAAACAATGAATATAAACGCGTTTTAAAAAAATCTATATTTGAGACAAAAAGAGGTATGCGTGATAAATTTACTACAAATCTGTCGAAACGACCATTGACCAATTCTGAAATAGATGTCCTAGAAAGAGGACTGAAGTGGATTACAAAACCTCAAAATCAAAGACATGAAAAATATCTTAGAGAAGTCTTAAAATTCAAAAGAAGAGTGTATTGTAAAATGTTCTTCGAGGAACAGAAAAGGAACCAGAAAGATAATGATACAAAGGGTAATTTAAAACATCTGTTTACAAGACCTAATCCCAATTGGACACCACCAACTGATAAAAATGAAAAACTTAAAAAATTCTTCACGATAATTGATAAAGAAACCAACATAATCTTGGCTACTCAAAAGATAGATAATGATTATAACATGACAAAAGCCGAATACAATGCAATGGACAATCTAAGCAAGGATAACAACATAGTAATTAAAAGAACTGACAAAGGAGGAGGAACATGCATCATAGATTACATAGAATATGAGAAATTAGTACTGTTAATGCTTCAAGATAAAAACACCTATGATGAGTTGAAAGAGAACCCAACCAACAGCATAGCGTTGGAAGTTACACAGGAAATCAACCACATGAAGAACATCCTCATAATTACAGAAAAGTTAGAAAACTTTATGCGCCCAGTCGCTGACGTAAGGACATCTCTTTTCTACGGCCTAACTAAAATTCACAAAGAAGGAGTTCCTCTAAGACCAATCGTCTCGGGGTGCGAAGGACACACAGATAACATATCAGAAAATGTTGTAAAATATCTACAACCCATGGCTTAATCTCTTCCAGCCTATTTCAAAGACACCACACAACTCTTAAAGATATTATCTAATTCTCCGGTACCATCAAATGATTACCTACTAATTACCAAACATCCCACATGAGGATGGCATTAGTGCTGTAGAGGAATTTATACGTAATCGCTGGCACTTACTTAAACACCCAGAAAACTTCCCACCTATCATACCAACAACTCATTTTAGTAGACTACTGAGATTAATCCTTACAAATAGCTCATTTATGTTTGGGTCAAGAAACTTTCGACAAAAATTTGGAGCCTCCATGGGCACAAGAATGGCACCTCCGTACGCCAACATCTTCATGGGTGTATTGGATGAAAATATTTGCCTAAAATTTGGAAAAAATATTGTTGTATATAAAAGATTTATTGATAACATATTTATGATCTTTGATGGTACCACTGAAGAATTAAACGATCTCAAGGAATACATGAATAAGATTCACAAAAACATTAGGTTCACATTTAACAGCTCACCTACATCAATAAACTTCATGGATTTAATACTGGACGTAAATATTGATAAAACCCTCACCTTGCGACTGTATAATAAACCTACCGATACCTTGGCCCTATTAAACTTCCATTCCAATCATCCAAAACACCAAAAGATAGGTATCATTTATAGCCAAGCCCTAAGATATAATAGAATAATCTCCGGGGAAACCAATCTGGTTAGTGAATTGAAGAATTTAGCCAAAACTCTTGTAGTTAAGGGATATCCACTAATGATTATAAACCACCAAATAAATAAAGCCCTGTTGGAAACCCAAAATGAGCTAATCCACGGAGGTAAATTGGATCCAATTAAGAACAAGATTCACTCGACCAATGATATTCTAATAGTACTCCCATACAATGCAACTGGCAAAGAAATTATGAGAATGATCAGTAAACACTGGAGTATAATAAAGAACGACCAGTCGCTGTATAAAAGGTTGAGTAACCAACCACTCAAAATCTTCACGAACCAGAGGTCGCTTGGAGATCTATTAATCCATTCAAAACATAATGAAATTACTCGTTTTAAAAACTAAAGAGGTTTTGTATAACTAAAAGTATTGAAATAATAAAAAAAAAAAAAAAAAAAAAAAAAATGGCTAGTTGTATATAAATGAAATTGACGTAATATTAATTTGTGATCACTAATATTATGTTTCTATGATTAATACTTCTGTTATTACGAAATATATAAAACATCTATTTTCAATTTTTCTGTAGAACACTCCTAAAAAAATCTCGGTAGCCATTGGTTGTATTAAAGACAACGGCCCCATCTTAATTCCTAATATAAAAAGTAAAAGAAGAAGACCGAGCTCAAACTTTAGGAAAGCAGCAAAAAGTCGGCTTAATCAATGAATCGGCTTCTCAAGTGTAGCACTCTGCACACCGGTCAAACAAATTGATAAAGAAAGAGAAATTAGAGTATCCATGGCAGCCTTTTTACAAGATGAGGAAATTACAAAAAGAGCCAAAAAAGAAAAAGAGAAAGGAAAAGAGCAAGAACAGATGATACAAGAAGATACGACGACAGAAGTGAATGAAACACTAGTGTTTTTGTCAGAAAATCTTGAAACATTTTTGAACGAGGATTTTAATGACATTTTAAAACAGTAGAATAATTTGAATAAAAAATGCTTAATTTAATACCCAGCTTGAATTTATTATTTGTGTGGCTAAATATTTTCAAATAATTATTGCCCTATCGCTTTGTTGATTAGGTTGTTCGTGTAGATTCGCGCATTTTTTAGTGTACTGTACATTGCTAAAAATAATTGCTAAAACATTGCGACAAACAAATGGTAGTTCAGGCCGTTTGAAACTAATTTTACCCAATTTAAAGTTAAACCTTGCAGTTTCTGGACTTAAATTTATTTACCTAGGGAGCTCTCTTTAATGTATTTTGTGGTGCGTCAGGGACCTAAGAGACAGATAGGTGCATAACTTTGTTTTTCTCTGTTTCATTATGGTGATAATTTTATTTATTTTTTATTTATATATTTGTTAAACACCCACTATATATTACAAGTAAGGTAAATAAAAAGTTTAAAAAAAAAACTCTAGGATCTAGGAATTTTATTTTCAAGAACATCCTTGAAGATTGTTCTTTGTTCTTTTGGGTTCCAGTACTCAACTGCTCATTTTAAGATTTTAAGATCCGTTTCAGGAATTATATTTTTTAAACCAGTAATTTTTATTTTTTCTTTGTGTTGGATTAGTTTCTCTATATTTAATTTATGACTATTGCACAGAGCCTTGACGCTATCTACAAAAGGTCGTGGACCTGATTCGTTGTTCAACTGCGACTTAAGAATATCAAATGTCATTTTATTTTTCAACAGGCGAATAAATAAGTTTATCTTATTTTGTTGCGTAATTATAGATATATCTTCAATACAAAATAGGGGATGTAAATAATTTTTACTATGTTTTGAAACTGTGTCAGCATTCAATTTTATGCAATTTTATTTTGTGTAAATGTTACAGATATTAATTAGCTTTTGTAGGCCAGAGAGGGTGGAACTAAGAAGTATAATGTCATCAGCATATGCTACAACACCCGTGTAGTTTCCATTTATTGATGTTTCTACGAAACTTTCATTTTGTAAGGTTTCTAGTAGGTTTTGAGTGTAAAGATTGTACAAATGAGGCGAGAGAATCGATCCCTGTCTCACTCCTTGCGTTAGATAGAATGGAGATGATTTTCAACCTAGATAAGACACAGAAGCACTACTTTCCCTGTATAATGACGATATTATATTAACAAAATACAGTGGTAATTTTTTATTATTGTACAGTTTCTCAAAAAGAATGTCTCAGTTGCAGCTGTCAAAAGCTTTTTCAGCATCGAGGGAACTGAGATAAACAGGTGAGTTGTTGTTGTTGTAGTGTTTAATTGTTTCACTAATAACAAATTCGGCGTGTAGGATTGAGCTATTTTTGGTGAAACCGAATTGAAGAGGATGAGCTTCTTTTAGATCTGGACAGATTATTAGGATTATATATTCGATTAGTTTTGTGAAGATTGGAATGATGCTGATACCACGGTTATTTGGATCAGTTTATGATTTTTTATAAGATTTAGCAAGTGGTATTATAAGTGATGTAGACATCGACTTTGGCGTTTGACCATGATTAAGAGAAAATGTGAAGAATTTTTTTAGCCATTCTATTAGGGCTTCACAACGCAAATATTTTAAATGTTCTGCAGAGATTCCAAATGCATCTTTGGTTTTGTTTAATTTTAGGCAAGAGATAGCCGTTCTTATAATTTAATCTGATATTATTACAAAGTCAAATTTTGTACAAGGTGGAACTTGAGAACTCGTCGCGGTATGCGTTATAGATTTAGTGTTCAACCGTTTTTCGAAACTATCGGCGAATTCTCTTGTGATTGACTCCTTGTCCTTTTTATTATTTATTGTAAATAATTTTGAGTTTGCATCAGTCTGTATATTTCTAAAAGTATTCCAGAAGTTTTTTGGATTGGTATTTTTTAACATCTCGATTTTTATGTATTTTTTGTAAAGGTTACAGTTTTGTGCTTTTTTAACAGCGTTTCGGAAATTTTTTCGTGCCATTAGGTATTGGTTAAAAATGTGCGAACTTAAATCTTTTACAAAACTCGTGTCACGCCATTTCTTAAAATAAAATTTAAGAACTTTTTTACTCCTATTCAACTCGGGAGTCCACAAAGATTTCGAATATAATGATTGTTTTTTCTCAGATAAGTGTTGGCTAAGAGCCTCAGATGCACTTTTTGTAATCAAATTATAGATTTTGATAAGTTCTTTACCGTAATTGTTATTTGTAAGGCTAAGACTTTTAATATTATTATTTACGAAATCATTATATAATTGTATAAAACGTTGATTATTCCAAGCATAATTTGGAATGCTAATTTTGTCTGTCATTTTGTGAATATTCTCTTTGAGAGATCTTCCGATGAGTTCAATTACAATTGATACTGGCAAATGATCACTCATATTCTGAGGTGAATAATGAAACAGAGAAAAACAAAGTTTTAGTTTACACTAATAATATTATTCATATTCTCTCTTCCCTCACAACTGTTTCAAAAGTATCTTACTTTTGCTGACTGTTTTGTGGAACTTTCTACTTACCCTTTAAAATACACTTGAACCACTTCATTTTCATCAACCAATCATTTTGCACTTTTATCTACCAATTGATTTGCACTTTTATTTACCAACCGCATATACATCTGTTGAAATTTGACTCAAAGAGCATATTCTCTATTGTTTCTGCTTTTTACCGTGTTACCGCAACATGCGTCATAGAGCATCGTGGTACACTTTTACATGCGTTTTAATTATCTGCTCACAAATTTCAAAACTTTTTGCAATCAAGATATGGTAAGTTGTATGTTCATTTTTTATTTTTATTTTTATTAATTTGTTTTTTAATTTTTATTAGTTAATATAAGTACAAAATAAGTATTCAGCACTTACTGGGCCGTTTGGTATAATTTTTTAGATTTAGATCCTTAAGACTGCCTCCTGCGCAATAAGTTCTACTAACTTTCTTAAAAGTATATCAGCACGTATCTTTTTAAAAGTGAGAGAGTTAGGGTGTTTGGCTTTACAGTAGTATGCCCTATCAAATGTTGCAACATAAGAAGGCTATGACGACGTAGAAGTGGGTTTTACTTGCTTGTTTTGAGGATGATATCCCGACGGGGGTTTCTAGGAATGAGCATTAAAACATTCAAAACGTCATATACCAGAGTATTGAATCCTTATAAGGGTCAATACTATATCCATTTCCTGACGAGAATCTGGTATAATACTACATAATTTTCTATTTTAATTAACGCTGATATATTTTTATACTCTTTCTTTAAGTAAATATGCGCACACTCCCCTAATATAATTAATGTATGTTTCTGATGTTTTTTGATGTTTTTTGTGGTACATCTGCTTTATTGTAGTGCTTTATGTTTAATAAATTAAGCTATTTTATTATATTGTGTTAATTGGTTTATCACATTGTGATTACCATAACGATGGCAATTATTAACAGTTGTTTTGGTTTTTGTAAAAAAAAAAAAAAAAAATTTTAAGCAGTAAAGAAATATATACAATTAAAGTAATTTAGATATAAAGTAATCGTAAATTTCGTACTTATCCTAGGGGGTCTTATAGTTTTAATTGGGTGTTTAATATTTTTCGTCTGAGGCTGACGAGGTCGTTTTGCTTGGTGGTACACGGATTTATTCTGTTTATCGCTGTCTATGAATATAAACTAAATGTAAAACAAATATTTTTGCTATAAAGCTGCATATTTTTATAATACAAATTTACAAATTTACTAAAACAATCGACTAAACTGTTAAGCTATAATTATATCTGACATTTAAATTTGTTTTATTTATTTATAAAACGAATATTTCCGGTCGAAGGCATTACTTAAAAGAATTAGACATAAATATAAAACAAACATTTCCCAAATTATAATCAAAAATAAAAAAGCAATAAAACAATAATAAGTTTAAAACAAATATTTCTATTTAAAGAGTATTAATTAAGATGAGGATAAGCTTACATAAATTTAAATTATATATAATAATAAAGGGTATATTAAAATATAACCTAAGTATAAAACGAAAAATTCTACTAAAATGGTTTACAGGTTTAGAAAACAAATTACTCCACTAAAACGGCATAGATCGTAAATCGAATAGCTTCATCTATACGGTATAAATTACAATTAATTATAAACTAAATATTAACAAATGTTTTCCCTGAAGGATATACATTATAATTTAATATAAATTGAGAGAGTTTTACTACGATAAAATAAACAAATATAATATGAACAAATTATAATTTCTTAACAAAGTATTGATTTTCAATAAAACAGTGTAAACAAAATTTAGATATAAACTATATATAAATTGAATATCTGCGCTAAAATGATATACATTTCATATAGCGATATAAATATGAGTGACTAGGATTTCCCCCTCTTCACTGAATGCTTCTATATTGGGCGCCTGTCTAACTTATCTGATCATTGTCTAACTAACACTAACTCCAAGAAAATTATAGCTTCCTTCTCACTCACATTTTAACAGCTGTATGTGTTCCTTAAAGTAACTGGGTTCTTTTGGGGTTCAGATACGAAGCTATAAAAAAAAAAAAAAAAAAAAAAAGTACCAAGTTGTTAAAAACAGACGGAAATCAGTCCTGCCTATTCCTACCACTAAATTGTAAGCTTCTAACTGGACTTTTGTCCTTTTTGATAATTACTTGCTTATTACTTACTCTAAAATAGTCTTTTTTGCATTTTCGCTTAGGATTTGACGACCTGATGTGTTCCAAATAGTGACTAGACTTTTGCTCTAGTTGCGAACAATATTTAACAGCCGAAGTTTTGCGTGCTCGATAGACAGGTCAAAAATATTTACATATTAGTAATAATAGCAATAATAGTTAGTACATTTTAACATAACCAAAATATTTTGACTTTAATTTTAAAAAATCTTTTCAGCTATAAAATAAAAGTGAACGGGAAAATAAAAATTTATCACTTTCCATTCTGGTACCCCCTTCAGATTTTTGGTACCCTTGCGGCACTTGAAATTTTTTTTTAAAAAACTAAAAATAAGACAACTATAGCGCGGCTAGTTGAGCGATTTTCACATAACTTTTTCATTATTTCAGAGTCAGACTTACATAAAGTAAATTTACACAAAGTCAAAGTATAATTAAGTAAAAATAATTTTTTATTAATTGGAAGATAGTTTAACCTTCTAAAAATTTGTTGAGAAAAAAGTATTTCTTGATTTTTTTTTAGAAGATATTGTCTAAAGTTTGAAGAGCTGCTCAACATGCCCCAGCGGGGTAAGTTGAGCAATAGTGTGAGGTTAGTTGAACAATCAACAAATAAATGAATATGCATGGTACAAAACTTAGGCGGATCATCAACAAAACTTTTACTAACGTTAAGCGTGTGTATAATTTATGAACTTTTTATTTTATACATTTACATGACATGACGTAAGTAAGAAAAGAGAAAAAGTTAAATAGTAAGAAAGTGTCATAAAATATATGTCACCTTGTCCCGTAAAGGTAAAATGCTGCTCATTTTACTCTTACGGGACAAGGTGACACATTGATAAGGTTTTAAAGAGAACAGTAAGACGGCTAATTTTAATCGAAAGTCCGATAAGTTGGTAAAATATCAATACTAAAGTGATGACAGATTAAAAAAATACAAGCTATGACAGATTAAAAAAATATAATATCTCTCCACTCTCTACCCTATATTTTGACAGATTAAAAAAATATAATATCTCTCCACTCTCTACCCTATATTTTATTTTTTATATCTTGAATCTATTTTTTTTAGAATAAAAAAACAAAATACAAAAGCATTACAATAAATTTTTTGCATGTAGGTTGAAGAAACAAAAATTCGTCTGCTGTATTGTTTATGTATGTTTTTTAAATTTCTAGTTATAAATAGTGTTTATATATTTGTATATATAAGCTATGCGCCTAAACTTCAAGCTAGCCTTTAAAGAGCTGAATAATGACAAAAAGCATGAACGGAACACAATAGTAGAAGCTAGTAGACTTCCAAAAAATAGATTAGCTGGAAACATCCGTCATGAAAGTCATCTGAAGCACAATAAAGTTCAAAGTGAACAAAATACTTCTGGTCATTGAAATTGATTTAAAAGTGGCGAATGAATGATATAGCTCTCTGTCTATTTTCTTAGAAAAGGATATATCAAGTTTTGAAAAATTTGAAAAAAAAGTTATGCTATTCATGGGCATCCACAACTACTCTGTTGACTAAAAACAAAAAAGACTGCGAAAACGCCAACAAGACAAATTGGTGTTTATTGAGGTATCAGACTTCACTGGGAGAGGACTTTTAATCACATTTACATGTGATTTCTTAATCTAATGCAGTAATATTTGTTAAGTAAGCTTTACTTACAAATTCGTGTTAAATTGTGAATTTTTTTTTCTGGGTAGCTGTTGGTGGAGAGGGGGGGGGGGGGGGATTTGAAGGTTGGAGAGGCCAAAACCGTTATTTTGCTACGGGGCTAGAATGAACTTAATAATTGGACCACTTAAATGTTGACCACTTGGACGCATTAGTGTTTTATAATAACAAATTAAAAATAAAGTTTTCAAGGCAGAAATTTTTCAAGGTACAAAACTTTAATAGAAATAAGATAAAATAAGTTTACTACCTCGAAAATATTTTTTTTACTTATTCCCGTGAAACATTATCACGTGGCTTACCCGGTAAAGCGCGTAATTATATTTTATGATGCACATGGGAATTCCAACAAAATTCATGATACTGAGTCAATGGAAGTAAATGTCAGATAATATATATTAAATTGTAGACTTATGTTACGTTATCTTATTATACAATAAAAAATCTTTTATTTAAACCTAATTTTTTTTTTAATTTTTAATGAAGTTGATAACTATAGGACGTGAAGCTTGTGTTCCACAAAGCTGAGCTTTATGGAACACAAATATCACGTACTTTAATATTGAAACTGCTTGAAAGCTTGTTAATCGGGTTTATTTTCTATTTTTTATATCAAAAAAGATAAATAAATTTTATGAATTTTCCAAAAGGGATTTTATCAATTAAGATGGGTATTTCATCAATAAAGACTATATAGGGATTTTATCAATTATTGTAATATATGTGCCCAAAAAGAGTTTGTATATTGTGCAAATGTTAAATGTTTATTGAACAATTTTTGATAAACATTGTTAATAATTTGTCATTTTTAGAAACTAATGAAAATTATAAAATTTTACTAACTATTAACACAATATTGTTCTTTACTAAAGAATTTAGTAGATTTTAGCACTAATCTTTAGTCTTGAAAGTTTAGGACTTAATTCTTCAAATCATTTTTTTTAATAATTAAAGGCGATAATGTGCAAAATATAATTCTAAAGTATAATCATAACCTTAATAAATAAAAATATCTGGTAAATGGGAATTGCTTTAGTACATGATTGGTTTCTGGGCAACTTCCCTTATTTGTTTTTTTTTTAAACATCTATTTTTTTATTTTTTAAAACTTAACATTTCATACTAAATACAAAGGAGCTAATATATATTTAAAACAAATCTTTTATTATTCTAAAAAGCTACAAAGATAATTTTTTGTCTTTTTTAAAAAAGAATTGTAAATTCAGTTTTTATGTAAAAAAGAGTGAGATTAAATGTTATATTGTTCTACTTTGGCAAAGTAAAATAATTTAACATTTAAGCAAAGTCTTAGCTCTACATTACAAATATGATGAAATAGTTTGTCAGCCTACCTTTATCTTTAAATTGATAACATAAAGTAAATTGATAACATAAAGTAAATTTTTAACATATCTTTTCTGCTTAAGAGTTATGCAATCTATATTGGCTAAACAAGTTCCAACTATTTTGGATTTTAAATCTGCATTTAGAAAGTCACCTTTTCTAGTATATATCCAATTTTACTATTATATATATATATATATATATATATATATATATATATATATATATATATATATATATATATATATATATATATATATATATATATAATCTTATAAAATCCAATAAAATTTTTAATGAGTTAACAATGTAACTGGTGAGAGTAATTGGGATGCAATTTTTGATAAGCGCCAAAAGAATCTCTTAAACAGTAGTTTCAATCCAGAGATCTGTGATCTTTTGATTCTATAAGATTTTTTTTTTCGATTTAGATTATTTTAATATAATTTAATTTTTTTTGTGAAAAATATAGATCACTTTAATGCAGGCAATAGCTGTATCATGAATATATATATATATATATATATATATATATATATATATATATATATATATATATATATATATATATATATATATATATATATATATATGTATATATATATATACATATATATATATTCATGATACAGCTCTTGTATATATATATATATATATATATATATATATATATATATATATATATATATATATAGCTGTATCATGAATATATAGATATATATATTCATGATACAGCTCTTGTATATATATATAAATATATATATATATATTTATATATATAAATATATATATATATTTATATATATATATATATATATAAATATGTATATTTATATATATATATATATATATATATATATATATATTGTTTTAGTGACATCATTAATAATATATAGTAATTATAATAATTAACCGAACATAATGTAATAATAAAAAATTACATCATGTTCGGTTATATATTATTTTTTTATTTTATAGTGATATTTATTCTATATTATATATTATATATATATATATATATATATATATATATATATATATATATATATATATATATATATATATATATATATATATATATATATTATAGTGCAACTGTAAAGTTTTAAGTTTATCAAAAATGTCATTTGAAACAACATGTTCTCTGGTTCACTCTTGGCTTAAAGAGAATCATCTTCTAAAAACAGCTAGGGCTTTTGAAGAAGAGCATGGTAAAGTAAGGATATAGATTTTTGGTTTATATATAAGAAAAACTTTTATATAAAATATCAAAAAAATGTTCTATATTATATTTTAAATGTTATTTTATAACATCAATAAAAAATTTTTTTTTTAATTTTTAGATAATTTTGCTTCTTTTGAGACCTAGATTGAAATACTTTTGAAATTATTTTCTGATAATTAGGGACCTGCTTAATGACCAACCCCTAAGCATTATTGTCTTATATTAGTTATATTAGGTATATAGGTTGTAGTTATTAGTAAGTTATATTAGGTATGTAGATTGAAATTTTTAAACTGATCAAATACCAGATAGCAATATATTATTGGAAAGACCTTTAATACACCACCAGGTGTATCTTTGGGGATAGAGGGTGTGTTGAACCATTACCTTTACCATAAATGCATATTATTTAATGCATATTAAAAGTGTTTTTTAACAAAACATGTAGTTTTGTAAAAAAACACTTTTCACAAACAAATATGAAAATTATATCTTTTTTTTTTTTTTTTTTTCAATACCCTCTCTTTTAACTAGGCTGCAAGCTACCACTACTAGAGTTGGAAGTTATAGGAAGAGAAAAGATAAAATTTATAGAGCAAGATAATGTTTAACAGAAGACTTAAAAGATTGCAAATTATATGAATCAGGTAAACAAGATAAAAGAAGTGAATTCTGGACTGATATTCAAGGAAAATATCTAGACTTAGGAACAATCACACAGTAAAAGGCTGAGACTTAATTGAATGACAAGTAACACGAGAATAAATTTTAGTAGATGGCACAAGATATGCTGGCTCTTTAGAGCAGTACCTATTATAGTATTTTTAGAAAAGAGAAGCAACATTACGACAATGTGTTAATAGTTGGAGGTTTGCTGGAAGAGCAGGTCTAACTATGTTTACAATGCATTTTTGCACCTTGTCAAAAGAGAAAGGGCATCATTAGAAGATTTGCCCTAGGTATAGCAACAGTATTCCATAGAAGGATGGATTTGAGATTTATAGAGATCCTGAGTAAGAAAAAGAGAATCCTGAGTAAGAAAGTGGCAAGCACAATAAGAGATACAACTCTAGCAGATGCTAATTTTGCAATCTATTTGATATATGGTTCCAAGAAAGATCAGAAATAAGAGTTAATCCTAGAAGATAAAAGGTAGATAACTTATCTCTTAAGTATATCTCTTCATAAATATGGGAAGATCTAGATTATTGTGATAACAATTAACTGAAAAAAAGAATTTTATCTGAGTTAAAGATCGCCATTCATTGAGAGCCCCATGCTGTAGCTGAAGTGAGATCCTTTTTAATCTCAAATGCCCCCTCCAACCAATCAGAGAGTATTGGCTTCTTATCAAGACAAGAAAAAATGGCAGTATCATCAGCAAATAATGCCACCTTAAATGTAAATATAATAATATTTAGAAGATCATTAATGTAAATTTAAAAAAGTATAGGGCCAAGGATCAATCCTGAAGGAGCCTCTGAAGTTACAGGATATGAAGAAGAATGCAGTCCATTGAGGGCGACTTTTATACTAATATTGGTAAGAAAGGATTAAATAATCCTAAAGATCTTACCTGATACACTGTAGTAGGAGAGCTTATTGAGAAGCCCAGCATGCTAAACTTTATCAGAAGCTTAAGAAATGTGGAGAGCCATAGCTTTAGTCTCTCTACATTTATCTAATGCTCAATAAAACCTATCAGTTATTACCGTTAACAAATCAGCAGTAGAACGAGGAGATTGAATGCAATTAGTGGGATCAAGAGATAATATTGTTGAGAAATTCTAGAATACAACTAGTGGGATCAAGAGAAATGAACTAGAATGCAACTAGTGGGATCAAGAGATAATATTGTTGAGAAATTCTTAACAAAATCTGAACTATGCAAGAGAGATTGAATAACAGATTTACTCTTGTTATAGATGCTGTTGAAGACTCTGCAGAAGTCACGAGAGAATTTTTGAAATGAAATACAAGATTTTATGACCTGAGAATAGTGGGCTTTTGCGTTAGACAGAACCTTTGAAAAGTGTTAACTAAAACATATAAAACTATTGGTTATGATTGGAAATTGTAGCAGCACAATGAGAGGAAAACCATGGAGGAGAGTGAGGCTTGTAATCTTGTAATCGTCGAAAGGGAAGTTTAAGGAAGTTGTAAGTGTTATAATGCTAAGGGGGTTCTGATGATGAAAAAGAATGAAATAATAGTTTTAGGGAGATCAAACCATGATAAGAAGCACCTAAGAGTGAATGTGGAGAAACTGAGCACTGACTAAGATCAGAAGCAAGACATAAGTTGAGCAGAGAAGGTAAATGATTCGGATTGTCTGGAAAGCAAGTTGGAAAGTTAACTATTTGTTTTAAAGATTGAGAAAGACGACAGTTGTGGGTCTTAATGCCTGCATAGTCACTGACACTAGAGCCAAGCCATTCAATGTGATGAGCATTAAAGTACCAACAACAACGATATTAGATAAAGGATAAAGAGAAGTTCATGGTCAATTTGATCAGAAATAACATCAAAAAGATTGCAGTCTTGAGATGAAGGAGAGCAATATAAAACAAAGAGTAAGGTGATAGAGTGATAACTAACTATTACGTTTTTAATCAGGTTTTTGCAATTTATAAAACAATTGCAAATAACATTGAACTTAGGCATCAGCGTGGCACTCATTGCAATCAGCTTCTGAAATACCGTTGATTACAAAAATTCCTTGTATATTTGAAATCAAGATTTAGGTAATATATAAATATATCAGGAAATGTGTCTCATTATTATAAAATTTAAAAATATAAAATACAGTTGGAACCAGTGACAAACAACTGAGACAGAGCGGGTTAGCAAAAAAAGAACTGTAAGCTTTACATTAGGCGTCCAAGAGATATTACATCTCAGATTGTTTGAAATTACAAGGCAGCCCATTTACTTGCAAATCAGTAAATGTCAATAAACATATTGAAAAACAGAAAGATATATTTTAAATGCCAAAAAA